>NC_141385.1:32078321-32153321 GCF_017979445.1 Akebia trifoliata | reverse complement strand
TGTTGGGCATAAAATAAGATCATTAGCCCTACTTAAGAAGGGTTATAGCCAAAGGTATTAATGGGCGGATATGACTTTACTGAGCCTAACCCATGGTATGAGTGTTAGTCTAACCATGACCTAGACCAAAACTTTGTAATGTGCCACATACGACCCATTACATAATTGATCTGCATCTAAGTATTTTCTTACAAGATAATTCCAAGCCCACTACATTTACGTAGTGGGCCTTAGATCCACGATTAATAATCACATACTCTCTCTCTCTCTCTCTCACTCACATTTTTGGGTGGGCTGGGAGACTCTGAAGTCATCAATCGTCTAATAACCCCCTTGGTGAAGCTTTTCACAACAAGAATCAACCTGATTGGTGATTTTTAACAATTTGAATAGAGTTGGACTTGAAAAACCATTATTAATTTCAATAGTCCATGAAGAAAAAAAAAAAACTCAGAATCCAACGGCTAAAAATCAACTAATTTATGTTTAATCACAGAAAAGATAAGTCCATGGTAAGTGGGCCCAATGGGTAAACCACGTGGGCTTTTATTTTTTGGGCATGTGGGGTCAGATAATCATTCTTATTTAGTTGTTTTCTAGGAATTACCAACCAAAGGAAAAGTATGCGTTCCCACTTGAAGCCTTTAGTGGACTAAATGAATAAAAGTAAGAAAGGAATCATGAAATTTAACTCCTTTGAATGCCTCTTTTCCTAATTCCAACACACACTTTTCAAAAAGCAAGGGTATAGGATCCAACAAGATCACAAAGAAAATTGGAAATGTAGCTAAGTTAGGATGAATAAAATATAAAGCTAATGAGTTTGATAATCCTTACTGACTATCATGTCCCCTCACCCCCTAACTTTGATGGAATTTTTCCCATTTGCAAGCCAATCAGTCAAATTGATGTTGTCAAAAAGTGATCAATTATAACCCAAATTGTTGATCCATTCCAATCGTTTCGAATACTCTCATCCGTTCCTTGTCATTTCATCATATTTTACTTTCTTTGGATCATTGTTAGTTACGGGTGCATAGGTCGGTTCCACTAAATAAGAATTACATCCAAACCGAGCCAAACCAAATTATTATTAGCTGGATGAATCATCAATATACAATAAAGATCGGGTTGGGTCTGGTCTGGTCGATGAAATCACCTATTTTCCAAGTGTCGGGTTGATCGATTCGATGAAACATCATTTTATGCACCTTTGTGCCATTGTCACAGAACTCTTGTAAGCTCTGTGCTGTGTGGTCCTTCCCCTTCCAGGTATGATTCTGTACTACCGGGAGTTGGGGTAAGGTCTAAGCACATTATTTTGATCCAATACTTAGCAATGTTTGAACGGCCTATTAAATTGTGGACCATCTCCCTAATTGAAAATACTCAAATCGAATGGTTATAAATCAACAATCAGTCTGATTATCCGAAATAGTTGCATGTAAAGTGGAAAAGGAGAGGTGGAGTTAGGTAGCTATCCAACTCCCAGGAGCATAGATTCTGGACTCTATGAATTACGGTCAACCCGATTGGTCCTCACTCACCAATTGAGTCCTTGTAACGATGTCGCTATCAAATACAAATTTGATTATCTGTACAGACATGGCACTCGTGCGCCTTTTTCCACAAGAAAGAATGGCCTTCCCTCGTCCTCTTGGAATTTAATGGACTGGGAATCCTTCGAGTGGTCCTATGGTAGACAGCATTTTACAGCAAATCCTAGAGATACCCATCACTTCCATGCATGGTTCCACTCCATTAATACATCTATAAGCTTAGGACCATATTGTAATTTTGTGTCTGTCTCTAATATAGGAATGGGAATGGGGGAGAAGAATAGGGTGGGAGGGAATAGAGTTTTAATGGATTGGAAATCCAATACAAATAAATAGATTTGGAATACAATTTTTACCTTTATCATATGGTATCCTCAAATCATTCAGGATGCACTACAAAATAAGCGATCTTTACCAACGTTTTCAAATCGCCGTCAAATGCTAAAGAAGCGTCGGTATTATACATCAACGGCGATTAACGTTTAACTAGTAATTATGGTGTCGAGGAAAATTATAACGGCGCTTTAAACGACGGTTATAGAACCGTCAACAATAATATCTTTTTTTTGATGATTTTTGGTACAATTACCGACGATTATGAAATATCGATATGAAATACCCATAGGACTAATTCCTGCCATATGAAACTCAGATAAATAAATATTCAGATCGGATATGGATATCCTTAAGAAAAATGGGTAAAAAGTCGATCATATATGAATAATTAGATATAGAAATGAATATATATGCTTCTTCATATGCACACCCAACACATTGTAGGTCCCAACAATGACAATGATACATTTACTTGTAAATAAAAATAAAATAACAAATATTTTTCAAGAATATTTTTAGAAAATCTAAAATTGTGAAGGTTGGTAACGTTCTAGGTTGCTAGCATTACTCTATATTTAAAGGGTTAGGGTTGAGTGACTCATCTTAAAACAAATGATCTCAAGGGTTAAGATAAAAAATCTAATGATTTGGATTTATATGTACCTTGATAATACAATCACTATGATAAATCCTAACCATATATTATTTATTGAATCAGATTTGATCTAGTTAGACCCGATCCAATTCTTATTGGATCTGATCCGATAAAAACCAACTCAATTATTAGGATAGGGACAAGTTTAAGCACAGTTACAACACAATTCCACGTCATCATGTGGACCCATCAAAGTCCTCAACTAATTGGCTCAATAAGTGACTGGTGAGAAGACACGTGGCAGACATCCAGAATCGAAGACCTTCCTTGAGATGTCGCCATCATCTTCTCACACTCAAACCTCCAACTAGCCGACCAGATCTATCCGTCTTAAACCCAACTATATATTGTGCGATTATTTGAAAATTTCACGATAATATGAATAAAGTGCATTCTGATTAATTGTCGACGTGGCAGGCTAAGAAACTTTTGTTCGGATTAAATGTTAAACAGCATTTGACGAGAATGTGACATTATCTCGCGGTAGATTGATTTGTCGCATCCACCATACTGTCGGCTCTGATAGGCCATGCACGCGTGAACCACATTTATTCGAAAGACCATTATACCCCTGCATTAGTGACAAAGTTGTGTATGTTTAAGAGGGTAATTACGACATTTAGAAAAAAGATAAATGGGGGTCTAACTTCTAAGCCACAAAGTTTATAAAAGAGGAGAGAGAATGTTACCATTTCAGTCAATAAAAGACAAATATGAGACATTATATGGCTTTGGCATTTTTATGTTGAAAAAGAGCCCTAAATACTAATTGTTTAATTGAAAGATGATCAATAAACTTGTTTTTACATGACAAAGGATTTTCTTTTCGGTGTACAAAATCTTGACTTTCTTTTGTTGACTGACCCATCAATCATGGTTTATTAACTCGCCCAAGACCAATAAGACTCATACGATTCATCCTATACCAAAGATTTGACTCGTCTAAGATCCAAGATGACTCATTGGATGTATTGATATATCGGTCTAACTAGTTTAATTTATAAAGTTTATGAATGAAAATATCGCATATTTGAGATTAATTTCCATCATCATCAACATCAAATTATTGAGCTCCTTAAAAATATGGTTATCGATCCAAAAATATTAATTTACGAATCCACTTAATAATAAATAAAATATAATTATTTGAATATAAATTTATATTAATGAGTTAAGTCATCGTTTAGGGTCAGATTATTATGACTTTTAAATTTAATATTATAATTCAAGTTTGTCATAAACTATTGCACCTAAAGATGTTACGTGTATAATTTAATGTTAAGTTATACATATACATCTAACAACTTTTTATCAATCTTGTGTACCCCCAAAATGTAAAACGTTCCTTAAAAGCATTTCCAAAACCTAATCTGAATCCGATATAAAATTCCACACTATTGAATTTGAAGTGAACGTCAAAATCATTATATGAAAATGATAAATATACAATTAAGGTGTGCCATACATGATTGTTGGTCTATCAACATCTAAGTATTTTGGTAATTACAAGAACGTTCTAATATTGATACGCCTTAATCATGTGGGTGGGCGAGGCTGGATGTGGAAGACTATGTGTGGTTTACACACCACATGACAAACTTTAAAGGACCCATACGTCAACATCTACGTAATAATGTAAATCAAAAGTCAAATAATTAAAGCATGGTAATCATGTTATTTGCAAAACTAAATTATTTTGTTGAATTCTTAATATATATATGGGAAATGTTCAGCAACAAACATTTTGGCAAAATATTTTTCAAAACATGGGTTAGAGGTTTTGGAATGGGTTGATTTTTGGTGAGGATGATCTTTACAATGAGGAGATCATCATCACCAAAAATCAGCCCATTCCAAAACTTCTAACCCCATCAAAAATGGTTTACAAAAATGGACGGTCCACGATTTTTCAATTTGTAAACATGGGGCTAGAAGTTTTGGAATGGGCTGATTTTTGGTGAGGATGATCTCATCACCGATGAGATCATCCTCACCAAAAATCAGCCCATTCCAAAATCTCTAACCTATGTTTTGAAAAATGTTTTGCCAAAATGTTTGTTGTTGAACGGGACCATATATATATATATATATATTAAAACAATTTTTTTTTTTTTTTGGATAACGGGGTTGTCCAAACTTATGTCCGACTAGAAGAATCATATGAGCCAGGGATGGAACCAACGCATATGGGATCCTCCCTGGGCACATGCAACACCTGCACATCACATGTACCAGGTAAGTGAGGGAATGCTCTCGCGGGTGGTCCCAAGGAAATATTGCTCATATTGGGTATTGAACACACAACCTATGGACTCTCACCACTTATTGGATTCGAAATTGTCATTGAGCCACCCCCTCGAGGTTAAAAATATAGTAAAATGTTGTTGATTTAATAGGGTTGGTTTTGATTAACTATACCCAAAATTATAGCTTGTCATATCCAGTAGCTCTAACCCTAATAATTTTGGGTGGATCAACAAAGTAAAAATAAAAATAAAATATTATGTGATCAATGTGTACCAATCAAAACATAGGAAACTCATTTATACAGTAATAATAACATCAACCAAACTTCATGAAACAAAATGTAACTCGTTAGGAAAAAATTTGTACATAGAATGATCAATATGATATATTGAAGATGTTGAGATGAATAAGCAAAAAAGATAAGACAAGTTAAAAATTAGTAAATTCAAGACAATTGGAAATAACACAAATAAGAAAAAAATAACACTTCTCTTACCTCAAATGGCATTTGAAGTAGAGCATCAAACATTTTTTTTTTTATATAGGTAAGTTAGAGTTGAACCCACCACACCAAAGTTGTAGGCAATGCATCAATCTTACGAGTAAGATTAGCAGGAAAAATATAGCTTCTCAGCGATCAACATATGTCTTATAATTGTTTGTTTCTTTAGGGAATCCCTTTGAATAATTTCCATCTTAAATGTGGTGTGAGGCTAACATTATTTTCTAAGAGATAAAATAAGGAATATCGTTTGAGTTGGTTGGACATCTAAAATGAAAATCGATAAGTGTAAGAATGAGTGCTTTTGGATTTAGACATATAGCTTAATTGATTGACATATTGCAAGGCGAATTTGAGGTCGTGAATTCGACTCCAATTTACTCGTTAAAAAACAAAAATGATTGTGTTTTATAGCATGTACAATACACTAAAAACAGGTGAGAAGAACATATAGATACCAGACATGCAAGGGTGGAGCCAGGATTTTGGTCATGTGGGGACAACCAAGAATAGAAAAAATGTTATGGGACAACTAAGAGTGAAAAAAAAAATTGTGGGGGCAACTAAGAGTGGAAAAATATTTGTGGGGGTAATAATAATAGATTTTTCTCATCTGTTGCTAAGATTTGTCGCAATAGCTCACTAATCCGTAGACTTTGAAAATTCTTGTGGGGGCTAGTGCCCTCACATACCCCACTGTAAATCTGCCCTTACATACATGCCCTAATCGAAGACATAAGTCAAAATATAGTAGATTCAAGTCATCAATTCTAATATTCTAGATAAAAAACCATAATAATAATAATATAATAATAATAATAATTAATAAAATTAAATTAAAATACCCGTTGACTGTGGATTTATATCTCGTAGGTAAAAGATGGAAAAAAAATATATCCTAAAACTAATAAAAACAAAAAGATGAAACTAAATTAAAATATCCACAACACTCCCAATAGAAATTAAATTCAAAATATCTAGATTGATGTTGACCCAATTGATCATTTTGGAGACTGGGTCTAGACCGGTTCAGCAGCCGGTCTGGTTCAGCTGATTAAGCTACCTAGGAAGAAGGAGCGGCTATGCATGAGCACCATTATAGCAATTGCAATTATTTACAGATTATTAATACAAAAGGCATTAGAGGAAAATGTTTTCTTTGTCCAAGAGCTTGATTGGAGATCACGTAATGGCAATCAGTCAATCCACATGAGAGGACTCAGATTCCATGTGAATGAATGTACTTTGTCTCCCATCTTGTTTTTTAAGTTTCTCATACTAAAAAAGTAAACCATATTCTATTTTGGTCCCACAAACACATGATCTCACTGAAGTTGCCCTACATTTAATTAACACATTGCAGCCACCGATCGAGATGACCCAAACGAGTCATATTTTAGTATTGTTCATGTAATAGAATGAGATCTTCTATGTAAATTGTCTTTCTCATTTACTCTTCGACGCTTTGCACAGTAGAGGAGACAATTCATTTATTTCTCAAATACATTGTCAAGTATTGGGGTGTGTCTCAAAACATTGTTAGTGATCGGAACTCAAGATTCACAGGCCGATTTTGGATTGAACTATTCAGACTTCTTGGGTCTCAACTTGATTTCTCGACCAATAGTCACCCTTAGATAGATGGGCAAATGAAATGTCTAAAATCCGATATAACTCATACAATTTGACAATCCCAGTCAAGTCAACCTAATTTTTATATTTTTTGAAAATAACATCTTATTTTATTAATAAAAAAACTATAATTATTTAAGGGTAAATTCTCAAATAATTACAGATTTTTTCAGTATTTCCAAAATGGTGCTGATGTTGACAAAGTTGTCCTGTAATGTAGATAATTTAATAACATTTTGTCAACATTACGTGATATTTGTATCAACATTAACAAAATTCAAAAAATACGAAAAACTTTTGTAATTATTTGAGAATTTACCCTTATTTATATATAAACATACAATAATAAATACTTATAAATCAAATAAAATGATTTATCTCATTTGAGATAGGATGAATTAGGCAAGTCAACTCGATATCAATAGGGACCAATATCATATTAGACCAAACCTAAAACCAAGTTCTAAAACCATGGCACCCTCTCATACTAGGGTTATTATATTGTAATAGCTTGGGTGTCATATAATCACATAAATATTGACCATTGATCAATAGTTCATCCTAATAATTGAGAAATCACCCTCAAAATCTCTTTTTCAGTCTTCGATCATAATTTTATTGATTTCTTAAAATTAGGGCATCTGATCAAATATTATTTGAAACTAGTCCAAGAGATTTCATCAATTGAATGAATGGTCTAGATCTTGTATCAAGTGTAACAATAAGAACAACTTAGAACTTATGATCAAATTATTAATGCAGTATTTTAAACTTCAAATCATCTTCTCTTTAAGAACTTCCAAAATTCAAAGAATTTTATCTAATATGGAAAGGTGGGTTTCACCAATAAAAGTTGGGGTGGGTCAATTTGCACACACCTAATAAATTGATTTTAACCTCTATTATTTATTGCACATACTTAAAAGTAGCAAACCATTTCTTCTTTTTCTTCTTTTTTTTCTCTCTCTCTCTCTCTCTCTCTCATTTCTTCTTATTCTTTTTTACATCCGGAAAGATTTCAATGAGATTTTAAAGCTTTGATCTTACTTGTTTTTCTTATCCTAATACTTCTAATTGTATCAAAACCATTCACATGAGAAAGTTATGTTTGGTAGGTATCTATCGAACTGATTTTGTAATGTTCGATAAAAAATTTTGTATGGTAGATACCTACAAAATATATTTAGTAATATTCAGTAAAACAAATTTAGTCTGAACCTATCTAACAGAACTGTCAAAAAGCTAACATTGAATGGAAAGATCCTTGTAAAAAAAAGTTATTTTTGACCATAAATTCATAAAAGACATTTAATTTATGAAAAATACTGACATTGTTGACATGAATGTGTCTAAAGAACAGTAGATGCTTTTCATCGAGATATGAGTTAGAAGCATCTATGATTTTATTTACACTAATGTCCCAAATGATGTCAATTTCAATGTTACTCCAGCATGACTGTTAATTTATCTTTTGTAATGGCTCAAGAATATTACAGGATGTCATGATCTGTAATCACTTTGAAAATACATGATGCATTTTAAAAGAGTTGTATTGAAGTGATTGTGAAATTCATTGCATTTCACATTGTGTTGACATGGAGGAGGTACGCATAAAATCGTAGATGCTTTTCACTTGTATTTCGATGGAAAACATCTATGATTCCATACCCACGTCGACATCAGCACAATGTGAAATATAGTGAATTGCGCTGTCATTTCAACATTTCTCATTTTAATATCTACAAATTTTGTCATTACCCAATTAAGTAGTGACATTAATGCTATTAACTAAGAAGCAAACGGTGAGACAAAATTATTTTATTTCAAAGGTTTTTTTTTTTTTTTTGGCATTTGCAAATGATTTGTCAAGTCATAAGTACAAAATCTGTACAAATGGTTCCTGTGACAGAAATAGGAGAAATAGAGAATTAGGTAAACAACATCTTAATTGCAAAACGATTGGTGTGTTGTAAGTAAAAGTCAGTGTGACAATCACATTTCTCTTATTTAAAAAAAAAATCAACAGATTTTATTTATTTTTTATTTTTTTTATTAGGAATTGATTATCAGGGTATTTCAATTTATTTTGCTAATATCTAGAAAAGCTTAGAGGATAACAATTACTTTGAAAATATAGGAGGTATCTTAAATATTTATCTAAATTTGGGCTTAACTATAAATTATCTTAAATTTTAATATTACCCAATCAGGTTTATTTTGATAATATTTTTCTTTTATGTTTCTAAAAAATTAAATATAATAAAATCCTAAAAATCAATGGTGGACCCATGTATGTAAGGGGGAGATATAGCTTTGACAATCAAACCGAGCAGTTTCTTTCTCTAGTGAAAAGATGTGTAGAGGAAAGAGGGTACAAAGGTGGACCCCACATTAAGATGAAGTGGACCCAACAAGAATTGAGAGAGAGAGAGAGAGAGATGTGGGTCCCACCTAAAAGCAGTGAAAGCGGCTTGCTTCTGCCTCTTCTGATCCCCTCGGCGCTATTATACTGTTTGTTACAGATTACTTCTAAAAAGCAGAGAAAAAAATAAAGCAAAAGCGAAGAAGCGCTCTCTCTGTTTCTCTCTTTCTCTGTTTTAGGGAGAGAGAGAGAGAGAGAGCAAGAGATAACCAGAGGTTGAGTTCTGTAAAACCCTAAATTCTGCATTCTTCGTGAAGGAAAGAAGAAGCTCTGGAGTTCATCTTATGCTGGTGCGAGTTTTTTTTTGAATTTTATGTTCTTTGGATCTCTTTGTCTTTGGTTTTGAGCTTGAATTCCAGTTTGAAGTTCAAAGATCAAGCAAGTTAATGTGCTTTTCTTGGGCATTTATTTTTGTTCTACTTTGTTCTTTTTTAGTTCTTTACTTGATTGTGAGTTGAAGTAGCAATTGTTTGGTTTTGGCTTCTTGATCTGAAGATATTTTGGCTTGTTTGGAAAATGGGTTTTTGTTAAATAATGTTTTGGTTGTTGGGTTTCATCTAATTTTTACATCTATTTCATCTAAATTCTGATTAAAAAAAATAAAAATAAATAGAATCAGCTATGTAGAAATTCAAAATTTGTTCTTTCTTTTTTTGGTTGGTTGACTCTTGGTTTCTTTGCAGGTTTATCTATCAAAGAGAAAATTGGTTTAGTTGTACAGAAATTAGTGAGTGGCTACATTTTCTTCGGAATTAGGAAGCTTGAGATAGCTCTAAAGCAATTTATTTTGAGAGAAAGAATTTTTATTTTTATTTTTGAAAAGCACACAAGAAGGCTTAGTGGAGTACCCATAAATCTAGAAACTCATACTCATTTGTAGAATTGGGGGAAGCACATGTAATGATAGAAGATCATAAAACATGTCAAGGATTCCTGAATCGAAAATGCTTGCTGGGGAGTTTCCTGTAGCGGGTCAGGTATCGAAAATGCTTATGAATGTTCAAATAGAGGAAGAAAGTACATCCAATGTGAGGGAATCTAAGAGTTCAGATTCACCTGTTCTCGTAAAACCATGTAAAGGAAAAGAGTCATTGCAGGAACAAGAGGAAATTGTGGCTGATATTGTGAACTTTAACGGTAGTGGCGATTCGAATGAAGAGGGAGGCCGTAATTCGTTCTCAGGGGCTAGTCATCCCCCAGAACCAGTTGATACGGATTTGATGAGACCAGTTTACGTAGAGATTGAACAAAAACAATCTGAGCCCGGATGTTTGGTTAGAAGTTTGTCTAGAAAGGGTCCTTTTCTAGATGATCTCTCGATCCGAGTTCCCGGAGTGAAACCGAATACGCCCGTTCTCTTGCCTTCTGAAAGCACAGTTGAAGAGCCTAACGACTTGGGTTCATTGCCTTCTCCGTTTTCACTTTCCCGTGCGTCACACACCACGGAGAACTCGCTTCTACCACCGGACTCTGAGGAGAAGGAGTGTGTATGGGATGCTTCTTTGCCTCCAAGTGGCAATGTAAGTCCACATAGTAGTATTGACAGTATGGGTGTTGTTGTCACCGCTATGAGCATTGTCAATAACTGCACAAGTGCATATAGGAACAATGGGCTCTCTAGCGACGGGATGCATGGTGTGGAAAGGAATTGTGATTGTGTGAAAGGGATTGTTAGAGGAGATTCACTTGAGAGTGAGAAAACTAGCATTAGCAGAGCAAGCGATAGTAGTGGTCTTAGTGATGATAGCAATTGGAGTAATTTTACCGGGAGTGCTAATAAGCCTCATAAAGGAAACGACCCTAGATGGAAGGCTATTCTTGCTGTTAGATCACGGGATGGGATGTTGGGTATGAGTCATTTTAGGTTGTTGAAACGACTTGGATGCGGCGACATTGGCAGCGTGTATCTCTCAGAATTGAGTGGGACTAGATGTTACTTTGCAATGAAAGTAATGGACAAAGCATCCCTCGCAAGTAGGAAAAAATTAACTAGAGCTCAGACAGAAAGAGAAATTCTACAATTGCTGGATCATCCATTCCTTCCAACGTTGTACACGCATTTTGAGACTGATAGGTTCTCATGTTTGGTCATGGAGTTTTGTCCGGGAGGTGATTTGCACACTTTGAGGCAACGACAGCCCGGGAAACACTTCTCTGAGTATGCAGCACGGTATGAGACTATTGACCTCTTTATTTACATCGAGCCCTTTATTTCCTAAACTACACTGCTTGTCCAAAATATTGATGGTGGATTGGTTCTATACTCTAGTTTTGTTCTCAGTTGTTGTGCAAAATGTTTCTTTAACTTTTTGTTTGTGTTCACCATTCTTTCTCTTGTGGAAACTGTTTCAAAAAGGATCCATTCTATTATCATTGTTACAAATTACAAATGGTTATCTTATGGATATTGGATACTTTATGTGCCTATACCTTTGAATGTTATTCTAATGGGCTGGAAAGGAGGGTTTAGGATTAAGGTTTGGTCTGGTATGATAGGGATCACAAGATTGAAGTTATTACTATGGCTGGTCCTTGCAAAGAAAACTAAGATTTGTGTAGGAAAATCATCTCACTTATACAGGAATAGTAGACAAATCGAGTCTCATAACTTTAATTTGCCTACTTTATAGAGTCTCTCCACACAGAGAACTTGCAATGAGCCAACTAGATCCTTCATTCAATGAATTTTATTTCATAAAATGAAGATATTAACACCCTTAAACAAGTAAAACTCCTACTCTTACTAACTTAATGAGGAACTATTCCAATCCAATCCTAACAACTCAAAAACTTACTGACAACATAAGGACTTGCCAGACTTTAATTACATAATCCCTAATTAACCAACTACGGAACACAGAAATTTGAAGAATTTTCTTACAATAGTAAATACAAAATTACCATAAATACTTGCAACATAATTGACTAAAAACAACAATTTATATAGTTCTATTCCTGAATATCCCAAAATTCCTCTTGATCAGCTGACTTTGTGCCTTGTTGGACAGCGGCAACGAGCGCTAGAGTAGGATGAGATTAAGTCGGACCATGGGCTTATAAATTCTTCAAGTTTCTTATGGACTTTGTGTCTTATTATTTGGTCCTGAATAACCAAGAAAAACTTATTTTCAGCCACTAGCATGCAGTTCCTGTGTCATAGTTGAGTTTGAACTTTGGGCTGGATTGAATTGTCAGACAAAGATCGAAGGGAATGAGAATTTAAGAGAGAGATAATTTCTTGGTTAAATCGCTTTATACTTCTTTGATGCCTTTTCTTTTGTGGAATTCCCTGCTGCTTCTTTTTGTGGCCCAAAAGTTCCAACTAAAGTTGCCTTTCTTTGTATGGTTAGTCACTTCGATAAAATTCTTACCACTGATTATTTGGTTACACGGTGAATCTCAATGCCTGATTTCTGGTTTTTACACAAATCTAATGGTGAGTTGGTAGACCACTTGTTCATCCATTGGCCATATTTTAGGGAGGCTTGGTCTCACTTGTTGATCTGTTGGTATAGGGAGAATTTTATGGCCTCTTAACAACTTTTGCTATATGTTGGGGAATATGGTGAGAGAGGAATAGAAGAATCTTAAAGGGGAATGAAGAATAGTGTATAAGGAAAATTAAATAAATATCGGTATAGTTTCTAGATTCAATACTTTATCCTTGTAGAACTTTCAATTTCTTTTTCCATTTGTTCACATGTTGGATTAGCATCCTTCAAACGAAAGATATCTTAACGCTGTTAGTTTTTACATCTTCCCCTTCTATACTAACCAAAAGAGTGAAAAATAAATTTAGAAAAAAAAAAAAAGTACTTATTCAACAATTTTATTTTTGAAGGTATAAAAAGTGTGTTTAAAATAACTACCCCCAAATTCTCAAACAATTTACACCAAAAAAATGCAATACCCAAAATGATAATGATGAGTTCCTTCAACGATTGGTTCTTCCCATACAAAAATCTTAAATATTCCTCTCTTTTCAAATACCTGGGCAAACAACAAAAGGAAGTAAATGTCATTGAAAGTGTGGTTAGCTTAGTTGGTGAAGTCTATTGGTCATGATACCTTTGTCTGGGTTCAATTCTCTCCAGCACAAAGCTACTGACCCCCCCCCCCCCCCTCCCCACCTGCGCGGACAAAAAGAAAAAGAAAAAGAAAAAAGAAAGTAAATGCCATGGATTCCTTTCTCTCCCCCAAAAAGCCCGAGATCACCAACTCTCTCAGAGTGAGAGGACTGATGAAGGGAAACATCCAAAATAGTGACATGAAATGAGACTACACGATACATGCAATCTTACAATGGATTAGAACATGATTAAATGATTCCCCAGAAGCTTTGCACATGGAACTAAAGTTGGCTGAAACAATACCATGGACCATTAGACTGTCCACTATCAGATTTTATTCAAGGCTATGCTCCAGATGGAAATCCACTTTAGAAGGGATTTTGTTGCTCCAAATGGAAGACATTTGAAACGTTGACTGTACTGGACCCCCAAGATAAGTGATTTGTAGAATTATTTGACCGAAAAACTCGTCACTAGAGTTAGCCCAAATGGAAAAGTCTAGTCTTGTTTTTATTTCATCAATCATTTTTGACCTTTTTAATTGTCATTACAAAAGAGGTGTTGCTGCTTATTATTTTCTCATTTATCTAATTTTCAAATTTCTTAATACCAACGTTGTGAAGATGAATAACCTTGGGTTTTCTCATTAAATCAGGTTTTATGCAGCAGAGGTGCTGTTGGCCCTTGAGTATCTCCACATGCTTGGAGTTGTCTACAGGGACTTAAAACCCGAAAATGTTCTTGTCCGTGATGACGGCCACATAATGCTCTCAGACTTCGACCTCTCATTGAGGTGTGCGGTCTCTCCCACCCTAATAAAGGCCTCATTTGAGTCCGATCCTTCCAAGCGAGGAAGCGGTGGTGCATTCTGCGTTCAACCTGTTTGCATTGAACCATCATCTGTTTGCATCCAGCCCGCATGCTTCATACCACGAATCTTCCCCCAAAAAAACAAGAAAAAACCTCAAAAATCTCGGGTTGAGTCCGGGCACACGGCGTCCACTCTGCCCGAGCTTGTAGCGGAGCCAACAGCCGCCCGGTCCATGTCCTTTGTTGGTACTCACGAGTACCTTGCACCAGAAATAATTAAGGGGGAAGGTCATGGCAGCGCTGTGGATTGGTGGACGTTCGGTATTTTCTTGCACGAGCTTCTATATGGCAAGACCCCATTCAAGGGATCTGGCAATCGTGCAACACTGTTCAATGTGGTCGGGCAGCAGTTGAAATTCCCGGATTCACCTGCTACTAGTTACTCAAGCCGGGATTTGATCCGAGGGCTTTTGGTCAAGGAGCCTCAACACCGACTTGGATTGAAGAGGGGAGCAACTGAGATCAAGCAACACCCATTCTTTGAAGGTGTGAATTGGGCACTTATACGATGCAGTACTCCTCCCGAGGTACCAAGGCCAGTAGAAACCGAATATCCCGGGAAGTTAGGGATGGTTGATGCCATTGGGGTGGGTAGTAGTAGTAAGAGAATGGCAGGTGCAGACATGAAGTCTGGGGGTAAATATCTAGATTTTGAGTTCTTTTAGCTTTGGATTAACGGATTTTTAATCTGTTTTATGAGTATGCCGTCTTGTTAATCCTACAAGTTCTTTGCCTGCATTGCCCAGCTTCATCTAATAATATATTTCAATTAATTTTACCAGATTGTGAGAGCCAAGACCATCAACTTATTTGATTACAGGAGTCATCAGTCCAAATGCTCCTCCAATATTTTATTTTGCTTATAGGATCTGTTGCCGTATTGAAGATGACTAGTTTTGGAGAGCAAATTCAGTGAATTTTGTTTTTGTTTTTGGGTAGAGGTTGAAGATCAGGGCATTTTTAGGCCATTTAATTTATTTGAGAAGACCCTAGGTCAAATGAAATATGCCATCAATTCAGAAATGAGTTGTGATAATCTGACACCCCCTCTGACATACGCTTCCATCACAGAATCGAAGATCATTTGCCTTGGGATACACAAGAAAAGATTTATGATTCTATGTATCTCAAGGCAGATGATCTACGGTTCTGTGATGGGGGCGTACATAAAAGGGGGGCTTCAGAAAATCATTATTATTTGGAAATACACTGGACATCTGATATTAGTCAAAATGGAAAGGGGCATCTAAATCAACCAAAAAAAGAGTGTAAATTACACATCAACCCCCTATAGTTTGGCATAAATTCATGTCGACCCCTTAAACTATTAAAGGTTATTGTAGAGGTTGAATTTGGGATTTATCTCAAGATACATGCCTCCCTACTTGATTGAATCTGATCCTCACCCTCAGCTTGTGGATCCTGCACTACAATAACTTCGACGCTAAGGTCAGGAAAATAGAAGAATAAAACCTCTCCCTAAGCCAAAAAATTGTGTACCTTTTTAAGAGTAGCTTGTCCTTATTTATAGGTTTCTCGGGTGGTTTCCTCTTTTGCAGGTTTCCTAGATTGTCCTTATCTTTAATAGGTTATTTCCTTAATTTTCTCCTTTTTTTTTTTTTTTTTGTCTTCTATTCACTGTAGGATTGCTTGATTTAGTATGGAATCCCATAAATTTAGGGATTTATAATGATTGTTGGAATCTGAAACACATCCCAACCCTGTGGCTTACATTATGTTTCACTCGATCTACTGTTCCTTGTATGGCTTCGAATGATATATTCTCCTGTGGTTTTGCTATGTGTCCCTTACCTCGAGGCTGATAAATTTTCCCTCCGCAATGTCCCCTCTCGGAAGTCGCTGCTATGAAGAGAGACAAGGGCAACGAGTATTCACTGCTGTGAGAACAGTTAGGGGAGATGCTGAGGAAGAATGTAGGCAGAGAGAGATGTGTTCTTGTAAGTGCTGTAGCAGTGAGCCAAAAAGAGGGGCGTTGTAGCAATTGCACGAAGAGGAGGGGCAGAGCATGAGTGCAAGAGAGAGGACATGTTTAATGGAGAAGCAAAACGCGAGTGCAAGAAAGAGAGCATATTTAATGGCTGAAAAACATGGGGAAGAGAGAGAGAAGGTTTAATGGCTGAAAAACGTGGGGAAGAGATCAGAGAGAGGAGAGATCAAAAGAAGAGGAGAGATTAAAGAGAGGAGTCTGAGAGATTGAAAGAGAAGGAGACGTTTAAAGGGATGTGAACTGTTGCAGAATGTGAGTTGAAGGCTGTGTGTGCTATAGTTACTATAATAGAGATGGGTGAAGCAAGGTGGACTGTTAGAAAAAGTGCAGGGAGAGTTGAGGACGATGAGGGTTGAGAGTTGGGACGTTAGGTTGCAGGGGCTGTGTTGAGGATGTGGAGAAGAGAGGGTTCTGAGAGATTGGAGAGGGGGAGATGGAGTGCAGCCAAGGCTACAATGTGTCGTGTAAGATGTGAGAGAGAGGGAGATAGGGGGCTGTTTATGTGGAGAAAAAGAGTGTTGGAGAAAGGGAGAACGTGAGGGAGCAAGCTGCAATGGACAAGAAGAATCATGTAGGTCTTCTTCTTCTTCTCTTTCTTCTATTTTTATTTATTTATTGAGTTCTTATGTTGTTGCTAGGATGCTAGAGAGAGTGGGAGAGAAGAGAAGTGCAGAGGGTGAAGAGTTGTAGTAGCTACGTGAGGAGTGAAGGCTGAGAAAATTGGAGAGGAGTTGTTGCAGCTATTCCAAGTTATTTTGGAGAGAGGGCTGAGAGAGAAAAAGAAGACCATGTGAAGATGAAGAGAAGAAGAGAATTCAACCTAAAAAAAAGTCCTTTCAACGTCCCCCCTTTGATAGAAACTAGGTTTCTATTAAATTTTTTTTTATTACCTTTTTTTCAAACGTTTTTTGTTTTTTGGAGAGAATGAGAGTAGCGATCCCACGCTATTCGCCTCGTTGGTAGTCTCTTGTTGACGAGTTGTGATTGGTCGATTATTTTTTTGTTTCTATTGGTTGAGTTTTGAATTTGTTGACTTTGAATTGGGTTTTGTCGTCATTTTGATTTTCATTCGATATTTAAAATTTCCCTTTTAATTTAAATTTGAATTTGCATTTTATTTCGGATTTTGATTGTTCAATTGGAATTAATTTTCAATTTAATTTGGTCGATTGAGTTCGATTTCTAATTTGTTGACTTAATTTAATTAGGTTTCGATAAAATTTGAATTTAAATTTAATGGTTGATTAATTTTTTAACTTCTAATTTGATTTTGCACTTTAATTGGTTGAGTAATTTTTAGTTTGAATTTTAATTGGCCATTTGATTTACATTTAATTTGGTTGATCGATTGAGTTCGATTTTGGATTCGAATTTGTTAATTTAGTTAGGTTTCGATTTGAATTTGAATTTATTGGTTAGTTGGTTTTAATTTTTAATTTGATTTTGTATTTTAATGGGTTAAATAATTTTAATTTGAACTTAATTTTGATTTTGCGTTCTAATTGGTTTCTTGGTTAAATTTTAATTTGATTTTTGATTTGAATTTGATTTGAATTTTAAATTGGTTTCTTGGTTAAATTTTAATTTGATTTTCGATTTGAATTTTGTTGTCCTAGGGATCAGGGTCTTTAAGTTGAATTTGGATGTTTGAGGGGCATTTCGATCATTTTTATAACTTTTCCTAAATTTTTTTTGTTTTCGTTAATTTGGGTCCTCGTTAGACTCGAAATCATATTCTGAGTGCAATGAAGGTACTTTCGAGATTTTTCAGAGATTCAAAATTTGTAAGGGGTATTTTCATCATTTTGGTGATTATTGCAGATTTTTACGAATTTTAGTATGAGGTTTCTTTCAGTCCCAACGTGGTTATTTCTAAGTTTTTAGGTTGCATTTTCCTAGCATAGCGAGGTTTTTAAGTTATTGAACTGTGTAGGTAACCTAAGCGTGCGTATTTGCTAAATCGGGTGTAAGGTGTAGCGATCCTAAGTGTACGTAAATTTCTATGTCGAGTCGTAACGAGTAAGAGAGATAAAAAGATTGGAAACGGAAGGAATCAATGACAGTACTCACAAGCCTTCGGGTTTTTTGCGCTCATCATTAGGAATTCACGGCAACTGAGCGACGAATTGTCGAATTAGGCAGATGCAAAAATGGGGTGTTTACACCAAGACATTTCGAGTGTCAAACATTTCCAACATACATTTTAATGTTTCCTATACTTCAGCTCTGGCTCATCCCCATTTATCCCCATCGGATGACGAACTCCCTCCTTCGTATACAAAGGTACCCACACTTGAGTTTCACTAGGAGTTTAGCTTGAAGTTCGACATTGAGGCTTGCCCGACGGTCATTGAGCGACATCAACATGCTCTTGGCTAATAACAGCAGGCACTTGGCAAATAACAACACTAGATTCTTCTGTCCCAAGAATAAGTTGAACACTCTATAATCTAAATTGTATCTCGCATGAAGAAGATTCAACGCTACCTTAGTCGCCTCATCAAATCATGTGGTCCTATGGACTCTTCTCCGGATTCTAACCCTATTACTTCAGGTGATTCTAGCAATGTTTAGTTCTTATTTGTAGATCTTAGGACTTAGGTAGTTTTTACTTCTATTAGTTGTTTAGTATCATGTCTGTATGAGTCATGTATTTTGTCATTATATGGGATAATGGATCCAAAAAAATGGTTGCACTTATTTGTCCTATTGACTCATCTTTTGTATAAAGACAACTATGTTCTTCTATAGTAAAATCATTTTACTGCTGTTTTGTGTGCATATGATTGATTATTGGCATATATTTATGTTTGCTTGCACATGTTTGCATGTTTTAACACTAATTCATTGAGTTATATCTTTGTATGTCAAGTAACATGACATGCCTCTTTTCATATTTATATCATTCTTGGCATGTATATGTTTGCTTCCGCAATGCATCTTATTCTAATAGTCATATTTCTTGCTTGTTTGCATGCTTATTCGTTTCCTATGTGCTTATTAGTATATCTATGTGCGGACATTGGGTTGATTATGTCCTTCCTCAAATATTGATACAAATGGGGAGAATAGTTTCCACCCATGTGTACTATCCCATTTCATTCTACAAGCAAACCATTCAGGGGGAGCGAAGAAGTTAGAATATTAGGTTTTTATATTTAAACACTTTTGTACAATTCTATCAAGTGTAAGTGTGTTGGTCATTCTAGGAATGTTTCCTAGTTTGTTAGTTTAGTTAGATTTTATCTCGTAATTAACAAAAGAAGAGATTGTTAGTTCCATAAGTTGTCAATCTCGAGACTTAGTTGCATGATAGACTGGTTTGCAATTGAAGATATGTGAAGATTTTGGTAAAATCGCTCTACCTTAAACACCTCGACAAAATGTTTCATATGTGTGCACATAGCCTAAAAGGTAATGAGACCACCTGGACCATTACCCAACACCTTGGTAATATGTAGGTCTACTTTGAATAATGAAAATATCGAGATCCCCAACCCATTTACTCATCAAACCATTTAGAAGCCAAAATTGGTTTCTTAGGGTTGACAAAAGTGCTCATTGGGCATTTTTTAGTGGCATTTAAATTTCCTAGATCTCTTGGTGATAGTTTGGGGATTCATATTGGTAACATCTACAATATCCTTAAATCATTTGATCATCGAATCTTCTAAGAGCAAAATATATCAAAAATAGGCATATTTAGTAGTTTCGGGTTTCGCCAGCAGCAAGTAGCCCCCTTTATGTCATCTCCATTTTTCTTTTCGAGCGCCACCCAAAAATAACCTGGTGCTGTCGGCAGTGAGTTCACTTGAACTTGTATTTGAAAAATATAGGCGTGGAGGTTTAGGCGACACCCGAAAATGTTTGGTTGCCATTGAGAGATGAATGTTAACTCTCAAATGTCCTTATAAGCCAGTCCCTTGGCTCATTTGAGACATGATCAAACCCTAGAGAAGACTTATTTTCTTTTCATACCATTTTGAGAGTACTCTTTACCCTACCTTTAACCAAGTACTCTTCTTGTTTGATCCCACTTTATCCATCCATCATTCCCTTGTAGACGCATTGAAACATTCTATTAGAACAAGTGAAAACACCCTCGATCCGCAGGTGTGGATCTAATTTTATTTTTTTGGGAGTTCCACCTAGTTTTATGGTTCAGGAATCGAAACATGACTCTAAAAGAATAAGAAAAACCAAACTATGAAATGGTTGTGGGTACGGGGATCAAGTAACGGGATTAGAAGGTATTAGGCACAATTCCTATCCGACGAAACGTCGGTCTCTACTTTTTCCAAAACTTTTACATTGCAAAAAATGACCTAAAAAATAAAATAAAAGTTACATTCCTTTACCCAAGTGATTGCGATGGTCAATTCCCTCAGAAACTGACAGAGAGCATTCTTCGTGTGAATTTTCTTTCTTTTATCTCTGTTGTTAGATCTGTTCCTGATATCCAAGATGAGATTCTCTTCTCCTAGATTTGAGTATTCTACTGAATTTTTAGAGTATTTTTAAGAGTTTCTGAGTATTTTTTAGGTTGAGAATTGGGGTTTGGGGCTTCAGTATGGACTTGGGACCTCAGATTTAGGGTTTTGAGGAGTATTGGGAGAGTTTTTAACCTTGGTTTTCTATGATTTTTCTTGACCTATGAAATTAGGTGGTGAAAGCTCATTTTTAAAGAGATTTGTTGATAAGATTAGGGTTTAATTAGGTTTCTTAGAGATAAAGTCCATCTTTAACTAATTTGTTAAATTTTTTAGATAAGATTTTAATTAGATTTTATTTTTTGGCTTACGTAGAATGAGAATTTTTACAATTTTAAGAATCCCCAATGGAGGATTCTTTATTAAATTATTCTAAATTCTTTGGGACCCCTAGTGAAGGATCTTTATTAAATATCATGTGGGCTCCACTTAAGTATATGTGTAACACCTCGAGTTTTTAATTTATATGTCGAGGAAATCTAATTGTGAATTTCGATAAAATTCTAAAAGAATGACTTAGGGTAAAATACTCGAATTTTAGTCTGTTCATTTTTAATAAATTTTGACTTCTCCATAATAATAAAAATATATACTTTAGCCTATGAGAACATTCAAATTCGAGTTCGGATGAGGAAGCTATAAAATCCTCGAATTCCGTGTTGAGTGGGAGCCAAAATAGTGAATTTTTAATAGAGAAAGAATCAAAAAAATTTAACCACACTATGAGGTCCGCAACGAAAAATTATTCGAAATGGAATACTCATATGTCATTTTCCAAGTTCGAATGGTCAAGATTTTGTCGAAAGTAGAAATGAAAGAAAAGTACAAAAATGCCCTCAACTTTTATTATAAAAAGAACCAACTTATTCTTTTATTCATTTTCTCCTCTCCAACTCACAAAGAATCAGCCCATTCTCTAACCCTAGGGTTTCAACCTTTCCCATCAAGATCTATCGCAAACGAGCCCGAGTTGACTATCGACGAAGGAGAGAAAGTTGTCGGCATCGACGAACTCCACGCCTTTAACCCGTTTAACCTTCATTTTCCTTTCTTTCTTTGGTTCTCTCACAAAAATCAGGAAGTAGATTCATCTATACCCATTTAGAGTCTCATCAAAACCAAGGGAGAGTTGTCCATCATCATTAAAAAGGGAAGAACACCTTCAAAGAGGGTTTTGGAATCAACTCGACCATTGACACCCGAGCTCAACCACTATCGGAATTTCGAGCCGCCGAACATTGACCATTTGTGTTGGTTCATCGCCATTGGCAACCACAAACCAAGTAGGGGACTCTCAACTCTTATTAATAACCGTAGATTTCGAAAAAATTGCATTTAGGGATCTTTCGAAACTTTTGTTGTGTTTTAAAATCGTAGAATATTGTTGTAGTTGCTTCAAATTCATGCTAGACCTAAGGTATTTGTTGTATTTTATCGTAATTTAATTATTGGATCCGTGGGTGGGTTAGTAGAATCGAAAAGGAGTGAAAAACTCGAAAAAAAGAAGAAAAATCAAAAAATTCACAAAAATGAAGTTTCTATTGGTTCCACCGTGAATAGTCACGGTGCCACTGTGAGCCGCCGTGCTCCAAGCACGGTGCTACTGTGAGCCACTGTGAAAATTAAAAAGTGCCCAGAAATTTTTTCTAATATTTTTTTTTGGATTCCTCATGCTTTTAACATGCCAAATCGACTACTTATGGCCTCCGTAACTCCTTCAAATGAAGTGAAAAAAAATAAACAAATTTTTATCACGACGAGAATGTTTTAAGTATTCGCGTGATATCTTTTGCATTTCTTTGAATTAGTTTACAAAATTACATGGCGCTTCTTATATTATCGAGGGCCTTCATTTACAAAAACCCGTTCTCAATTTCGACAACTTTGAAAAATCGAGTTTCCGATACTTAGCCAAATTTTCATCGATCTTTCTCAGTTTTGGCAGCTTGCCTTCGCATATTTATTGGGACCCTGTTTTAACAAAAATTGGATAGTTTTCGATTGAATGATAAAAGTGATTTTGCAAGCTTGAAAAAGAAATACTTTGTTCGAAAAGTCGAGAAGTAAAAACACGGTAGAATGGGAAAGGGATGAATCGGTAAAATGTCAGAATCATACCGAGGGGTGATGTCTGTATTTTACATTGTATGTTTGTAACACCCCGGATTTTCAACTCATATCTCGAGGAAATTAAATGGTGAGATTTGGAAGAAAATATCGAAGGAGAGACTTAGAGTAAAATACTCGGATCTTGTTATGATTAATTTCGAAGGAAATCAACTTCGCCATTAGATTCAAAAGGATCGAAATATATACATTAGCCTGTAAGCAAGTCCGAATTCGAATTCGGATAGAGAAGTTATAGAATCCTCGAATTTCGTGTTAAGTGGGACCCAAAATAGTGAAATTTCGTTAGAGCGAGAATCAAAAAGATTTGATGACACCATTAGATCCGAATCGAAAAATTATTCGAAATGGTATATTCGTTTGTCGTTTTCCGAGTCCGAATAGTTAAGTTACGATCGAAACTAGAAATAAGGGGGAAATTACAAGTATGCCCTTGGCTGTGTTATAAAAGAAAAATCTGATTTTCTTTTATTTCATTTTTCTCTCATTCTCTAAGAAACCCAAACGACAGCCACTTTCAACCCAAGGGTTTCAACCCATTCCCTTCAAGTTCTAGCCCGAACGAAGCCGAGTTGAACCTCGACGAAGAAGACAAAGTTGTCGGCCACGTCGAGAGCTACAACTTCACCATCTTTACTTACCCATTCTTGTTCATTTTCTCCATCCTCCACCAAAACCAGCCGGGTAGCTCGAGTAAACCTCAACACATTCCATCCGAGGGCTTCATCGAGTTAGGAGCTAGGTACATACTTCATTGTAGAAGCGAAGGAGAACGTCATTGTCGGATACCTTGCAAACCCTCGCTCGTTTCGCATCCAAGTCAGCCCAACCTCGACTCTTGAGCCATCCAACCCTGATTTGTAGTGCTAGCTTGTATCCTTGGCGTCCGCAACCAAGTAAGGGACTTCCAATTCTTATTGGTAGCTTTAGATTTATGAAATGTGCATTTAGGGTTTTGAAACAAAACTTATTGTTTGCATTTAAATCGTAGAAATTGGTGTTTGATTTCAAATTCATGGTAGAAGTAGGTATTTTGTTTATGCTTTATCGAATTTTGATAACAAAGTCGTGGGTGGGTCGAATGGTTCGAAGAATGGAAGAAGAAATCGAAAAAGGGATTGAAAAACCCAAAAATCGCGAGTGAGGTTCAGGCTGTAGGTGGGAAGGGTCGGTGCCACCGGCACCTACCGAAGGCATTCTGTCGGTCCCACCGACAGAATGGAGCTTCTGCCACCGACGAAGCTAAACAGCGCGAGAAATTTTACACTGTCGGCAGGACCGTCGGTCCCACCGACATCTGCCGATGTGTATTATGTCGGTTCCACCGACAGCATCTTGTTCCTGCCGCCGACAGACACAGTTCTCTTCAGAACAGTGTTCTGACTTCTGGCTTCACCTCCTCACACCTTGTACACTATTTTTCACCCTTTATTTCATTAAAAACACTTAAGTAAATGTCCTCTTTAATTTTTACTTTCCATTTACTTTAAGTTCTTTAATGAAATTAAGGTTTTACCCCCCATTTCGGAACAATGGGAATGGTTTTAAGATCCAAATCTCAAAGGATCAAAATCCGAATTTTGGTTTTAAGAACAAACGTATTTTTCGACGTTTTCGACAAGTTTTCAAAGTGTAATAACTTTCGCGTAACTTTGAATTAGATTTCAAAAACTATATGGTGTCGAATCTCATGATCGAGACTTTCATTTCGAAAAACCCGTTTTTAATTTCGAGAACTTTGAAAATTTGAGTTTCTGACACTTAGCCAAATTTTCACCAGCTTTCTCTATTTTTAACAGCTTTGGTCCCGAGCATCGCTGGGACCTTGTTTTTGAATAAACTTCGGAGGTTTTCAATGGAAAGACCAAAAGAATGACTTTGAAAGATTGAAAATGAATGGTTGATTTGAAAGGATGAAAAATGAGAATGTTGAGAGAATGGGAAAAGGGAATGAACGGTAAAATGTCAGAATCACACCCGAGGGGTGATGTCTGCATTTTACATTGTATGTTGTGTGTAGGTTGGTGAAAGGATATCCAGGTTATTAATGAAAGGGTTGCATGTTTATTTCCGATTATGTTAGCGCTTGCGCTGAGTACTGTTATTTATTTTAGGCCGATTGGCCACGGTTGCATGGTAGGAACTGGATATCCGTTCTCAACCCTGTTCTGTTAATTTCTCTTTTGTTTTAAATGAAAAATCATATATGTACGTAGCTATTTTGTGAGCTGTTAAAGGGTTTGTGAATGCCTGAAGGGATAGTGTGTCACATCATCCGGAGGGGTACACTATCCTGGGATGTACGGTAGGGACCACCAAACTCATACGTGGTATGGGACGCGTATGAGAGTGGAGTCACAACTGGAATCCGGGTCCATTCCTTTCTTATCTTTACCAGTGAACGTGTATTGTAAAGGTGGTCGTATACGAGTGGAATGTCATTTGGGAATCACATGCACGCCTGATAGGCATAGACGAAGATGATTAGTCAGTGATCACTAACAATCTAGTAGTAGTCGAACGTTCTGACACATCGAAAAGAGACCCATTGCTTACGGTCACGTCAAACGGCCAGCCTGAGCCGGATAAATGGTTCCACAAGCGTGGTAGACACGACCAGCCACAAAATCAGGAACTACGATGTTATTGAGGAATATCATGTCCCGACTGGGAGCGATCCAGTCGTGATCCCAACTCTTTAATTCCAATACTCCACCACTTGTATTATGTATCTGTTGTTATATTTCGAATTATAAACTGAAAAGCATGTCTATCGTTTTAATGTTGTCAATGGTATTTGCATAGAATGAAAAATGTATAATGAGTATGGATGATTGATGCCATGTGTAATCTTTAAACTGTTTAGTTGCTCATCCCTGGCTATATGTACCAGTTGATCGTATTTTATCTTGTAAAACCTTGCATGTATTAAAATGTTCAGTATGCTTTATTCGATCATACCTAGGAAGGGTTATTAGTAGGAATTGGCTGTGGACTTACTGGGTAACCATTGTTACTCACCCTTTCCTTCCTATTTTTTTTAGTTTCAGCACTTGCAGCTACCGAGACAGGCGTAGAGTCAGTATTGAGGAGTATCTGGTCGGTCAGATCGACGATCAGAGTTTATTGCCTGGTGAGCACTAAGGCTACATCCGTTAGAATTGCCAGTTTCATCCAGGATGTATGTAGTTTTTGGATTGAGAGTTTAGGCCTATGTTAGAGTGAGAGTATTTTGAAAGCCTGTATATGATTAAATCTTC
The DNA here is from genome assembly GCF_017979445.1 of Akebia trifoliata. Lineage (NCBI taxonomy): Eukaryota > Viridiplantae > Streptophyta > Magnoliopsida > Ranunculales > Lardizabalaceae > Akebia > Akebia trifoliata. Next base: position 32,127,143 of record NC_141385.1, on the reverse strand, counting down.
CGCACTCTGATCTACTTACATATTAGATGTAATTAGTCTTCTGCTGTTATTTTCCCTGTATCTACATTTTTATATACAGGTTTTGTTATAAATTGGTTTATCAGGTTTGAGTTCCGTGAAATGCTAACATAAACAGAGGAGATCATGCCGAAATTTCGAGGTGCCACCTAGTACCTTGGGATTTGGCCTTGGGATTTGTGTTAGCATTTGGCGGGGCGCGACAATGTTGGTTGGTGAAAGGATATCCGGGTTATTAATGAATGTTTATTTAAATTTATGTTGGCGCAGAGGCTCCGAGTATTGTTGTTTATTTTAGGCCGGGTGGCCACAGTTGCATGGTAGGAACTGGATATCCATTCTCAACATTGTTCTGTTAAATTTCTCTTTTGTTTTAAATGAAAACCAATATATATACGTAGCTATTTTGTGAGCTGTTAAAGGGTCTGTGAATGCCAAAAGGGATAGTGCGTCACATCATCCGGAGGGATGTACTATCGTGGGATGTACGGTAGGGACCACCAAGCTCCTACGTGGTATGGGACGCGTATGAGAGTGGACTCACAACTGGAATCTGGGTCCATTCCTTTCTTATCTTTACCAGTGAACGTGTATTGTAAAGGTGATCGTATCCGAATGGAGTGTTTATTTTGAGAATCACATGCACGCCTGATAGACATAGACGAAGATGATTGGTCAGTGATCACTAACAATCTAGTAGTAGTCGAACGTTCTGACACATCGAAAAGAGATCCATTGCTTACAGTCACGTCAAACGGCCCGCCTGAGCCGGATAAATGGTCACTAGTGTGGTAAGAGTAGCGACCGACCACAAAATCAGGAACTAAAAGTCAGATTTATGTTGTAACATCATGTCCCGACTGGGAGCGATCCAGTCGTGAATCCCAACTCTCTGATTCCACTACTCCACCAACTTGTATTATGTATCTGTTGTTATATTTTGAATTATAAATTGCAAAGCATGCTTGTTATTTCAATGTGACAAATCGTAGTTGTATAACAAAATGAAAATGTATAGTGAGTACTGATGATTGATGCCATGTGAATATTTAAAATTGCTTAGTTGCTCATCCCTGGCTATACGTACTAGTTAACCGTAATTTTAATAGTAAAACTTGCATGTATTGAAATGTTTCAGTATGCTTAATCGTACATATTAGGTGAGGTTATTAGTAGGGGCTGTTTGTGGACCTATTGGGTAACCATTGTTACTCACCCTTTCCTTCCTGTTTTTTTTAGTTTCAGAGCCAGCAGCCAGAGAGACAGTCGTAGAGCCGTCTAGCGGGGACTACCTGGTGGGTCATATTGACGATCAGAGTCCGCTACCCGGTGAGCACCATGACTACTTCTACTAGGAGTTCGTTCGTCCTAGGAGCGGTATATGTTCTTTTTGGGACCGAGTACTAGGTCTATGTTAGAGTGAGGAAATTTTTGTAATCCTGTATATTTCCTTCTTTTTGCGCAACTCTGATCAAATTCTACGTTATTCGCAGTTTACTATTTTCCGTACTTGGTATATTTTGGTTCATTGTCATATGTAGGATTTGTTGGTTATCGGTTTTTCTTTGTTTGGAGATCCGTAGAACGTTAACATAAACGGAGGAATCTATCCAAACTTCAAGGTTCGACCTCAGGATTTGTGTTTGCGTTTGACAGGGCGTCACAATATGGGCTACCACTTAAAATTTGGTCCGTGGGCTTAATTAATTTATTTTATTTGTTCAAAAATTTTAATTTGATTTATTAAGATTTCAATTTACGTTAATTAATGTTTTAATTATTAGTTTCAAAATTTTGAATTTTAGGGTTGGAAAATTATCGTTTTGCCCTCAAAGAGGACTTTTGTGTTAAGAGGTTATTTGTTGATGTTTTGAAATTTATTTTTTGTAAGGAATTTAATGAGAATATTGGTTTGTGTTACTTATGAGTTTTTGACGCGAAATAATCATGGACCTTATGAGGGGTATTTTTGTAATTTTATCAAATTTTATGAAAATTAATGAAATAGTTTATTGTTTTACATGATTGAAAGAGTTTTTTTTATGCATAATATAGGCTCTATGGATGTTTTGATGTCAATGATATTTTAGTAATTTGGTCATTTTTTGATGATTTTTTTTCATAAAACTATTTTTTCCTCAAAATGATGATTTCTATGTTTTTGGTCATATTTTCCTAACGTAGTGTAGTTTCTAAAGTTTATTTACATGAAATATCTCATCCGAGCTTTGAAAACACATCTAGTAACAAATAAAGAACTTTAGAATATTCATCCATCATCGAGAACCATTATAATCGAGTTGACAAATTGATTAATCAAGCGAGTGCAAAAATGAGGTAACTACAGATGCCCCGCTTTAGCAGAAGGTTGGAGCAAACTAGATAGTTAATCTATTTTGGTAGATAGTACGATATCTGAATGCCAAAGTTAATGATAGTTCATTTTACAGTCTTATTTAGTAATTCATCAGGACGTTCAGATCTTTAAGGGTAAACCTCTCCCCGGATTAAAAGGTTGTCAGGTCCTAGAGAACTTCTCTCACATACAAAAGCTAAAGTGCACGTGTGTGCGACGGTGTGATGCCTACGGAGTATTCTTACCAGATCATTGAGAATAACTTCTCATCGATTAAAAAAAGTGTCAAGTCCTAGAGATCTTCTCCCACTGACAATAATGATTCAAATTGTAGTGCATTTATGCAATGAAAACAATCATACGATATGAAATTACGGCAAGGTTGAACAACAAGGCAATTGGAGTCATAACATTATCGACATCAAGTGATGTATGAGCTTTATTAAATCCTATTTGAAATTCTTTTCAAGTGTTCGAAAAGTTTGAGTTTCGTTTCTCAAACTCGCACTTACTAAAACCACGCTTCTGGGTAGGGATTTGTAGGAACTTATTAAAATTATACTTGAACTCATATTCTATGGTTCACAAAGTTGGAGTCTTATTTCTCAGATTCGAACTTACTGGAGCAACGTTTCTCGGGCTTGGATTTGTAGGAACTTATTATAATCTTACTTCAACTTATAAAGTTGGAGTTTCGTTTCTCGAACTCGAACTTATTGGAGTCATGCTTCTCAGACTTGGATTTGTAGGAACTTATTAGAATCTTCAAAAAGTTGGAGTCTCGTTTCTTGAACTTGAACTTACTAGAACCACTGTAGACATAAGAATGTTCATCTTTAAATCTCAATGCTACTTTGTTTGGAGTCGCCACCATTCTTTTTTGGAAATAGGTATGAATGGGCACCCGAATTGATTTTTTTGAAAATCATTTTTTTCATGGCATTGTAGTGACTCTCATGTGCTGGAAAGGACAAAGTCTACTTAAGATCTAGGTAAGGAGGTTCGGTTAGAGGATGGGGAAGGTGTTAGACACCTCATCTTCTCCACCAAAGGTGATTACCTTGCTTGGCCATTTAAGAATATAGATAGAAAATATATGAAGATGCATGCTAAGTTGGTGTGTGCATTGAATGAAAATATCCCCTTAGAGAAAGGTTTTGATTTCAATGTGAACTTAGGAACATCCTATGGAGAAGGATGACCCATGTAGCCGTATTATTTTTGTGGATATGAATGTTGGTTTTAAGATATTAAAGAGACTCTATGATGGAGTTCCCTTGAGACTACAACTTTGATGCATGTATGCATGGCTAGAAACTTAATGTTTTACCCCATCAAGAGGATGACACATTTCTTCATCATTGACATATACATGTGAGTGTGTGCATTGTGTACAATATGATGCATGAGATTGAGGTGAAAAAGACTTCAACTCCCATCCTTTCGATCGAACCTTAGTTCAATCTACCGGGGATGGGAGAGGGTGTGCATTACATCTTAGAGATTTCTAAAATAAAAAAAATGAAAGGGTTAAAAGAAGAGAATGCAAGCTTAAAATAGATAGACTACATCTTAAACCCCACCTTGTCTCTTGATTAACTCGAACCTTGAGAGGTAGACTTGAGAGTTGAGTGAGATGGTTGAGGGTTGAGTGAGTTGAAATTAGAAGATGAGAGAATGAGTATGGATTTTGGTAGAGTTTTAGATTGAGAGATGAGGGCTCGAGAGCATGAATTATTCATAGAAAATGAGGGTGTTTATAGAGTTTTTGAAGAACTTTTAGGGATAAAGTGGTCCAACTCTAAAAATAAAGAGAATGAGTATGAGGTTTGGGTTATTTCTTTTTGGATTTTTCATTTTTATGAGGATAAAGGTGATATTTGTGAAAAAATCCAATAAATATTTTTTAATCTTTGGTTTTTTGGTAAATAAAGATGAGAGAATAAAAAGTACTTTTGGGAGGGTAAATAGGATAGTGACATGTGTAAAGGTAGAGTGGTAGGTGAAAAGTAGACCTTGATTCATTTGTAAATAACTTATAAAGTAAGGGTGAAAGTATATATTTGAAATAGACTAATGGGAGAGCTCCATGTATATACTTGAAGATTCCCACCTTTTGAGGGTATGGTTGGAAGTTCTTTCAATTTTATAGATTATTACCAAAAGACCCAAGAACCTTTTTGGTTTGACTAGTCATTTTAAGAAGGGCATTCTTGGATTTTCACAAGGGGGAGTTGACTCTTCAATTAGATAATGCATTGGGTATTGAGGGCTTATGAGAGATCAACATGTGTCACTTTTTGAAGGGATGTGAGAGAATGAGATTGGTGTTGGGCTTAGAGTGGACTTGGTTTAGGACTTAGAGAATAGACGTTGTCTTGGGCTAAGGTTGGGCTAGGAAATGGATTTGGATAATGGGTTTAGAATGGCATTGGGTTTAAGACTTAGAGAATGGGCTTGAATTTAAGTTAAAAGGTGGACTTTGTCTTGGGCTTAGATTTGGTTAGGAAGTGAACTATGGTTAGGGTATGGGTGATGGATCGGTTAATGTGGAAGGGATATGGATCCGGCTTGGTTCATGATAGGGGGTAGAAAATTAGAATGGGTTAGGGACAAGGTTGAGCATACAAAATTATATGACATGATGCATGTATGCATGAAAATGATGCCAAGTGGCACTGTAGGCCCGTTGAGGGCTTAAGCTCTTAATCGAAGTCAATTCGAGAAAATTGGATTTTCCTAACGGGTTCGTGCAAATTGGGGTGTCTACAATCACACTGCTTGGGTTTGGATTTGCAGGAACTTATTAGAATCCTACTTCAAAAAGTTGGAGTCTCATTTCTCGTAGTTGAACTTACTGGAGTCATGTTTCTTGAGCATAGGTTAGTTAGAGTCTTGGTATTGTTGGACTTAAAGATTGAGAAATCAGGCCTTTATTGACTTTCATGCATTTGGATTCATAATAGTATTGGGCTTTACCATACTTTTAGATTTTTGAGTAAGATTTTTTTTTAATTATCATATGATTAAGAATAAAACTTTGGAATCACAATGACTTTCAAAAATGCCCTTAGTTTTAAGATTGGCTTTTAACTGGAACTTGACGACGAAATTGATGGAATAAATTATTTTTGAAAAGTATGGACGAGAAACTATGAACTCTGATAAATGACAGATAGAAGAATCGATATTCTGTTAAAATTTCATGATTCTTAAGATAATTATATGTGTAATAAGGAATTTGATCATTTTTTTAAAATTTCTTTTGAGAAATGCTTGAGTTGGATTTAAAATTTTGATAATTATTAGAATAGAAGATTTTTCTCTTCAAAGTGGTTCATGGTTCTACATTTTCCTTTAGTGAATACTTGGATAAGTAAACATACTCAAGATGACTTCCGAGTTTCGTCGACTTCAACATTGTCTTCGTTAGATGTGAGCTCTTGAGTGAAAAATGAATGTTGTGACTTGAATAATTTTTTGCATTTCCTAGGAAATTTCCTTCTGAATTTTCTTGTCAGTGGGATTTTTATTTCTTTTTTTTTGGTGTCCTAACTTTTGCTTAGGGTTTCTTTTTATGTTTTCAAACTTGCAGGTTTTCAACCTAGCAAGTTTTGTTTTTCTTATTCTGAGGATGCCTGATTTTTACCTAGGTTGCCTTTTCAGGTGTTCAACCTAGCATGCCTTTTTTTTATGGTTATACCCTAACTTTTGCCTAAGTTACCATTTCGGGTTTTCAACTTTATGGGCTCTTTTTTAATTATCTTGAATATTCTACTCAACAACTTTTTGGTTCCTTGCACCTTAACCTAATCAATTAACATTCGAGAGGACTTAATAGGTAATCTTAGGACATGATTTAGAAAGAAAAGGTATAAGGCTCGAATTCCTAGAATACCCATAGTTTGGCATTTTTTAAAATAAATTCTTTTAATTCTTTTTTTTTTCTAATGCCCCAAGTTTGGCATTTTTTTCTTTTTTGTCAATTCGTTTGATTCTCTTTTTCTAATGCCCATAGTTTGGCATTCTTTTTTTTGAACATTTCAATAGGGGATTTTCCTTTTGGATGATATTTGCTTAAGAGAATACTTTTTTTTTGCGCGATCAGGTTTGAAATAACTTCTCAGGTTGTTTATTTACCCAATACTTTTTTTCTCAATTGGGATCAGGTCAAAATGTAGTTCATACAAAGGTTTCCTTCTCGAAGTTGGTTGATATGGTTTAGAAAGAAGAGGCTATTGATTTTTTAGAAGTTGCGAGGGACTAAATAAGTTTATTTTTATCTTGGTAAGATAGGGAAATTATTCGATAAAAAAATGTCAGCTTTGGTGAAGTGCTACTTGATTTGGTCAAGGTTCTGGGAACTTGATGTCCTGATTACTTTTTGGAGTAGGGTTTTCTTTCGAAAATGGCGTGGCCTTCAATTGTCTTCTGGAAAATTACATATGATTGAGTTATTTGTATTTGACTGTTCAACTTTCCAAAAACTTTGAGAAAAACTTTTATTCTTTTGAGAATGAGAACTCTCATTTCTCAAGTGAAAAATATGATGAATCCTTCTTGTGGGTCTTAGTACTTTTGTTGATAGTTTCAAGTGCAATATTCTTGATAACCTTTAACTTTGAAGTTCACCTTCGACTTTATGTCTTGATCTATTTTGGTGCAATCTATTTTGATAAACAGTAATGTAGTGCTTATGCTCAACATATCCTTATAAGACCATACGAGAATATTGTTGAATTTCTTAAGTAAGTTTATTATTCTTTCATGTTCCCGTGATGATAATGTAGTACCAATTTGCATTTCTTGAGTGTATTATTTAATTTCAATATTCACCAAGTTTGATTAATGAGCTCTAAGTTATTCCTCATGTTAAATTTTATGTTTATATCATTATTGCACATTTGATAATAAAAAGCTTCTTTATTTCATTGGGGATTAAAAAGATATAGACTGACTAATTCGATTTAAGCTTGAAAATTAATAAATCCTAATATACCTACAATGACTAATTGAATTTAAAGATTGAGGCAACTGAAGTTAAAAAAACTCAAAACGAGGACATCATTCTGAATGGAGGGATACAATGTTAGGGTCTATGCCACTTTGGATATCTTTGATGGGTGACTTGAACTTGTCTGCTTTCGTTATTTCTTCATGTTCTGATTCGAGCTTGTCAGATGCTGAACAACCCGTTGCTTTAATAATCTCTCTATTATTCAATTCCATTACTGTCTTAGGGTAGATATGCTCGTCTTGGTGTAGTAAAGGTATACTATAAGGATTGACTGAGTAAATGAAGGAAATTGGGTCAGTTGACTCAAGTTTGAATACGGATATCAGGTTCAAAGTGGGTGGAAGTTAATTTTGAAAGGTAGGTAAAGAATTAGTTTTAATATTGGGTGCGGTAGGAGTGGGCATGATAACCTTTCCTTGTTTAATCAGGTCTTAAATAGCTTGGCGGAGGGTAATACACTTGTCAAGAATGTGATCGGACATCTGATAGAATTAACAGAATTGCTCATTATCCAAGTTTGGAGGGAGAAGATTAGGCAAATGCTTAGGTTGCAATGGTGTCAACAATCCCCTTTTCATCAATTTTTGAAAGACAATACTAAGGGGCATTCCAAGATTAGTGAACTGCCTCCTAGGCTTGGCTTGTGAGGACTGGGTGGCTTGAGGAATTAGTGCAAAAGAGGTATTGGCCATTTGTAAAGAATTGACATTAGATTTGGAATTTTTGGTTTTTGACTCAGATGAGTTACCAAAAAGACCCAAAGACTAGGCACCCTCAACTTGATTTCTAGCCTTAAGGAGGGATTGGAAAGTAGCAAGGTACTGAGGCATCAAGTACTTGGCATAATTTGGAGTTAGATTCTTGAAGATGATCTTGCCTTGTTCTTTCTTTTGAAGTCGGTCCCATAGTTGAACGACTTTAGCTTTCCGTCGAGCAATGAACTCAGTGAAAGTTTCTCGAGGCTTTTGTTTGGTCATTTCGAAATCTCTTCTTTTGAGTTCAGTGCTCTTGTGAAATGAATATCGACTAATAAAATCGTTCATCATTTCATGCCATGTTCTTACACGAGATGAGTTTAGTGACATGAGGCAATGTAAGGTAGGTCCTGTGAGAGTTATTTGAAAAAGTTGAGCCATCAGTTCTTTGCTCAGATTTTGAGATTGCATGATGTCGACATATACTTTCAAGTGAGTTATAGGGCATCCAATCTCATCAAATTTGTTTATGTCTGGCATTATGAGTTTATCTAGCAGATGGATAGTAGGGAATAAGGTCATTGCCCTTAATCCAAGGGCAAAATCGTCGGGGTCCTTGATATTTTTCAAGATAATTTCTACCTGAGTTATTCGATAATGTAATAATGGTCAACAGGTAATTGATCATTTTCTAGGTCTTTGATAAAGTCAACCACAGATTGAGGTTCTATGATTTTATCTTTTTTTTTCTTTTTAGTCTTCATGACTTCAATTTGTGTTTGAATAGAAATAATAATCTATGCTTGAAAGGATTTCAAAATTTGACATAGTGCTATTTCGTCCATAGTACTTGTTTCTTCTTGTGACAAGGGCTGACTACTTGAACTGAACGATGGTACTCTAGCAAGACAACTCTTTTCACGGATTTAAAGTGACATAGATGGTGGTTTAGAACATCTAGGAGTAATTATTACTTGATAGGAAGTAAATCAAGATTAACCATTGATTAAGAAGGTTTGACTTTTAATCACATGATTAAAATTTGATAAAAATTAGCCCATGTCTGGTGGGAAACATCAAATTCAAATGTACTATAAGTCTATAGTGGCCACAAGGGTGAGAAAAGTTAGTCACGGGTCTACCCATGGTTGGGATTGAACCTTTGATCAGACAAATTAATTTACCCTATGATCAAATCTTTTTTGTATGAATTAAGTCAAATCTTTAAACCTAAAACCAATTGGTCCAATCAGTTTAGTATTGACTGATTACATCTATTTGCCAATTGGGCCAACTAGTTTAATTGGTTTCCAATGCATTTTTTTTACCAATTGGGTCAGACTGATATTGCGGGTTTAATTTGAATGATGTAGATTGGCTCTTACTTACCTATTGATTAAATTGGATAAAGCAACCTGAGAACACCCATAGTAGGTTCGAGTTGTGACCTATAGGAAGGTTTTTAGACTCTAGGTTTATTATATGCAATGCAATTTATCTAGCCACCCTTACCCAAGTGCACATGTATACTTCTCGAGCGTACTCAATTAGACAATACGTGATGACTTGGTTTGATATACCGTATAGGTATGAGTCTAGGATTGTAGCTTTCGTAAATGGTTTAGCATCCCACATAGAGACCGACCACGTATTAGTACTATGTTGGCAATCGGGACACAAGACTTTGTGGCTTACAATAGGACAAATGCTCAGGTCATTCCAGCGTGGGTGCATCAATATACCTTTCAAGGTCACCTGATCGAACGGTACTGATGCTCCAATTTTATATATCAAAGAGGTACGTAACTGGAGTTGGGATTTTCATGAATGATGTCGCATTTTACAAGGAGACCGGGTCACGCACTAGTGCCATGTTGGCTATAAGGGACATGCAAATGTGCAATGTAGCATAATTTAAATGTGTTAGTGGTGTGTACAAATAGGGTGGGGTACACTCGGGATATTTTTCGGATAAATGGGCCCATGAGCTAGATCACATCACAAAAGTCTGGATATCAAATAAATATTGATCAAGAAACATAAAAATATCTATAACATCAAAAATCAAAATTAATACAAGCACATTAAAGATGTATATCAATTAAGATCTTGGCATATCAGATAGGCAGTCAATCAAGGTGTAGACACCCCATTTTTGTATCCGCCTGACTTGGTGATTCGTGACCCGGTTGCTGTGGATTCCTAATAATGAACATAGAGAACTTGAAAACATGTGAGAGGCCTTCTCCCAATTTTCTTTGTCTTCTAATCTACTATCTTTTTTTTCTTCTTGTCACACGACATAAAATTACGCACGCTTAGGATCACTACACTATACACTCGATTTAGTAAGTACGTACGCTTATGTTCACTACATATTTCAATAACTTAGAGACATTTCAACTTTAGGAAAATGGGACCTTGAGACTTAGAAACAATCACATTGGAATAAAAGAAACAAAAAATTTGGATAAAAATCATGAAATAACGAAAATACCACTCATGAATTTTAGACCCCCGAAAAGTCTCGAAAGTATCTCCATCGCCTTTAAAATAAGATTTTGAGTCTAATGGGACCCAAATTGACGAAAATGGAAAAATTTATAAAAAATCACAAAATGACCGAAACGCCCCTTGATGTCTAACTTGTACATAGAGACGTTAACTCTTAGAAAAACCAAAATAAAACAACCAACTTGAAATTTTTTAAATCGAAATGAAAATTAAAATTCAAACGATTAACTTGAAAACTTTAAATAATTATTCAATCCAAAATTTAATCAGCCGATTAACATTGAAATTAAAATCCAATCAACCAATTGAAATTAGAATTAAGATCTAATCAATTGATTAACATTGAAATTAAAATCCTATTGACCAATTAACATTAAAATTAAAACCTAATCTATCAATTAAATAGAATTTAAAACTCAATCGGCCAATTAATATTCAAATCAAGGTACAATAACCAATCAAACTGAAATTTTAATTAACCAATCAAGATCAAAGAGTAAAATACAATTAAACCATCAAATTAAAATTTTAACTTAATCGAACCAAAATTGAAAATTAAAAATTAATTTACCTAAGTCATTTGAAATTTTAAGTTAATCAATCAATCAAAATTAAAAATCAAAAAATTAATCACCAATGATCCACCAATGTGCCACAGATTGCAAAGTATGGGATCATAGTCTCTTTCCTTTTTTCCATTTAAACTCAAGTAGATAAAGAGAGTGTATCTCTTTGGTTCGGTCAAAGAAGAAACAAATAAAAAAAAGAAAGAAAAAACAAACAAAAAAGCAAAAACAGAAACAAATAAAGGAAAGAAAGCGAAAAATAAAAAAAAATAGAAAACGTATGCTAGAAAGAGATAGAGAGGTCCTTTTCTATTGGGAGGAGGGGAGTCTCAAGTTTTTGGAGCAGCCAAGTAGACAGAAAAAAACAACAAAAAGAAAGAAAAAAATAGGAGAAGAGGAAAAGAAAAAAAAAGGTAGTACCTACCTTTTTCATGCCTCCATTTTCTTCTTTCCAAAGCTGAAAGCCTTTATTAGCCCTCCTCTCCATCACACTTCAACCATCCTCTTATTTATTTTTATTTTTTTCTCACTCTCTTGGTTTAGTCCTCTCCTATAGCAGTCTCATCTCAGTCACTTAAACCAGTCCAAAACCAGCCCCATCCTAAGTCTTAAACCAGTCCCAAACCACCTCCATTTCATTATTAAAATCGTCCCAAAACTAGTCCCATTTCAACCCTTAAACTAGTTTCAAAATCGCCCCCATTTCAGTGACAAAAACAATCCCAAACCACCTCTACTTTAGTCATTAAAATCGTTCTAGCAACACCCTTGATTTCACAACGTCTCATTTCATACCTCGGCAAAGACCATCCAAGTTTTAGTTTTTGAAGGGATCCAGGCAATCGAAATTGTTCATTGAAAGTAAGTTGTTTCGTTCATTCTTGATTTCTTAATTTTTTTTTACATACACCAAAATGGACTTGTTGATTTTTGTATACCTGGCACTAATAGTGGTCTTTGATTTCTCAAAATATTAGTGGATCAATTCACTGAATTTTGTTATTGATAGATTGATCTAATTAATTTTTTATACACAAAGTTAATGGACCAACTCACTGATTGTTGTTTACATAGGACATTTAAAATCGGTTTTTTCAATAAAATAGGCGTGAGCCAACTCACTGATTTTTGTGCACATAGGAAGTTAAAATCGAATTTTTCAATAAAATTGGTACGTGAGTCAACTCATTGATTTTTGTGTACATAAGAAATTTAAAATAGATTATTTCTTTATAAAACTTTCATGTGAATTGACTCATTTATTTTTGTGCACATAGAGGGATTAAAATTAATTTGATTTCTTATTAAAATAAACACTAATCAATTCACTGACTTTTGTTCCACGAAAGTCTTATCAATCGTGTGATTCCACTATGCGAAATTCAAAGAATTCACGTGATAAAAGTATGTTTTGAAAAAAATCATAGCTTGCCAATTTTGGAGATTCGAGTAAATTCAGATTTTTCATTGATTTGGTCACATTCCTAAAATCATAATTTTCTATTCTGAAAAATTAATATTTGTAAATTGTTATTTGGGAAATCTAATATTCATAATTTTCTATTTTGGAAAATCATTTTTACAAATTTCTAGTTTGGGACTCGTGACATTTGAGAATTTCTATTTTGAAAAGTTTATTTTTTCAAGTTTCTAATTTGGGAACTCATCATGCATTCATAAATTTCTAATTTAGGAAATTTCAAATTTCTAGTTTAGGAATTCCATAGATTGCCAAATTAGAAATTTCATATTCACAATTTTCTAACTTAATTTTTTTAATAAATTTCTATTTTAATTAATTAGAAAAATATTTGCATATATGGGTTTTAATTGAAATATTACCACGTGAACTTTAAAGCATGGGTCGAAATTAAGGTTTTTCAAAAATTTTCATTTTTGTACAGAATTCGGGAAATTATTTAATATTTAAGAGAATATTTAGCCACAAGATTCGTTTAGCACATCCGATATAAATTGATGATGATAGAACCCTAGCTTGACTTTAGTCTCTACTCATTGACCATAGGATAATTTTAGAACGTAGTAGAGATCGATCATCTTGATCGGGTGGGTTCAATGCCTAACCCCTTGCAAAACCCATAATCTGATCTTTGACCCATTTATCTTATTTGTGGGCCAACCTGATTCATTTTTGAGTTATCTATGGTTCTTAGACCTAAACTAGGTGGTGACTCACTATTGCATAAAAATTCCCAATTTACCAATCGGACCCATATTCGTTATTCAGTGAAAAAGGGTCGAGTCAATTTTAGGGGTGACTCCGCTGAGGATTTTAGGGTCAAACTTGAGCCGATCCAAGACTATACCTAGATTGACTTTTCGCTCGAGTCAAGCCGGTTGACTCAAAGACACTTTTAAATTAGGTTATATTTTGTTCTTTTTTTAATGGGTATGTGATTGGATGCGATTGATTGGTTATTTTTATCATTGACTATTTCTTGTGGTTGGCTATTTTTTATGGTTGGATTAGATGAATGCATGTGGCTTGTATGGTCGAATATTCATGAAAACGTCCCGAGCGTATTTTGTCTCTTTGCACATACTCATGAGCATGCATTCTTATATTTGCATCATGACATGTCCTTATAAATCCCGTAGCCAGATCCAAGCTAACCTGGTTCTTTGAGACACGGAGGATGACGATGAACGCTACAACTTCAGTATAATACCTTCAGGTATATCAAACTAGAACATCACGTACTAGTTGACTAGGGGAAACTAGGTTAGTATATCGGTGTTTCAGGCTGAAATAACCTAAGCTTTGTCCTAACCTAGCCTCAATCATATAATGAGCTTAGAGCCTTGAACTTAAGTGTGGTCCCATTAGGCCATGACTTGAATCGGCTATGAGTGCTCTCGGGTTGCTCTATCTAATATAACCAATAGGTAAGTGGGTGGATCGGTACAGACCACTCAAATTAAACCCGTAATATCGATTCGACCCATTAAACTTAATTGGTAAACAAAAAAGGATACTGATCATTGTAAACTAGTTAAACCAATTAGCCCAATTGGCAAATGGATATAACTAGCCAACACCAAACCAATTGGTTTTTAGGTTCAAAGACTCAACTTAATTCGTGCCAAGAAGATGCAATCAGAATGTTGAACTAACTAGTTTGACCTAAGGTTCAACCCCAACCAGGGGTAGATCCGTGAGTAACCTTTCTCACTTTTGTGGTCTCTATAGACTTATAGTACATTTGGATTTGATGTTTACTATTAGATTTGGGCTAATTTATGTCAAATTTCTATACAGTTAATAATTACTCTTAAGAATTTTAAACCACCATTTGTACCACTTTGAATCTGTAAAAGGAGTCGTCTTGCCAGAGTACCATTGTCAAGCCCAAGTAGTCAATCATTGCCATAGGTAGAAACAAGTACCATGAATGAAACAATACTTCGTCAAATTTTACAATCCTTTCAAGCACAAATTATTACTTTTGTTCAAACACAAATTAAGGCCTTGAAGACTGAAAAGAAAAAAGATAAACCTTATGCTGTGTTTGACGTCATCAAAGACCTAGAAAATGATTAATTGCCCGTTGACCCTGTCTTAGTTCATCAAATAAATCAAGTCAAAACTGCCTTGAAGAATATCAAGGACCTCGACGATCTTACTCTCGGATTAGGGACAATGACGTTATTTTCCATGGTTCGTCTACCAAAGAAGTTCACAATGTCAGACATGGAAAAATTTGATGGGATTTGATGCCCTAGGACTCACTTGAAAGTATATGTCAGCATCATGTAATCGCAGGGTCTGAATGAAGAACAGATGGCCTAACTTTTTCAAAGAACTCTTACAGGTCCTGCCTTATGCTGGTAATATCACTTGACTCATCTCGGGTAAGAGCATGACATGAATTGATGAAGAAGTTATTGTAGATATTTATTCAACACGGTCATTGAACTCACAAGAAGAGATTTAGAAACAACTAAGTAGAAGCCTGATGAAACCTTTACTGAGTTCATTGTTCGATGAAGAGCTAAATCCGCTCAATTATGGGACTGACCTTAGGAAAAAGAATAAATCATGATCATCCTTAGGAATCTCACTCCAAATTATGCCAAATACTTGATGCCTCAATACTTTCCCACCTTTGAATTCCTTATTGAGGTTGGAAACCAAGTTGAGGATGGCTACTCTTTGAAATTTTTTGGTAACTCATCTAAGTCAAAACTCAAACATTTCAAATCTAGTGTCAATTTCTTACAAGTGGTCAATACCTCTTTCACACTAGCTTCTTAACCCATTCAGTTATCACAAGCTAAACATAGGAGACAATTTGCCAATTTTGGAATGTCCCTAAGTATCGTCTATTAAAAATTGATGAAAAATGGATTGCTAACGGTTCTATTTCCTCAGATTTGATAAAACTGCTCCTTGAATCGTACTCCTTACGTCGTTCTGTCTCCGGATCTGATTTCGGATCTCCGAGGCAAGGTATCTCTTCCTTAGATCTGAATTTTTTGAATTTTGTTATCGATTTTGAGGTGTTTTTGAAGGGCTTCTAGGTATTTTTCAGGCTAAAATCGAAGTATGGGTGTTAGGTAAAGAGTTTGTAACATCCCGAATTTTCAACTCATATCTCGAGAAAATTAAATGGCGAGATTTGAAAGAAAATATCGAAGGAGAGACTTAGAGTAAAATACTCGAATCTTGTTATGATTAATTTCAAGGAAAATCGACTTCGCCATTAGTTTCAAAATGATCGTAATATATACTTTAGCCTCTAAGCAAGTTTGAATTCGAGTTCGGATGAAAAAGTTATAAAATCCTCGAATTTCGCATTGAGTGGGATCCAAAATAGTGAAATTTCATTAGAGCAAGAATCGAAAAGATTTGATAACACCATTAGGTCCGCAACGAAAAATTATTCGGAATGGTATAATCGTTTGTCATTTTTCGAGTCCGAATAATCTAGTTATCGCAAAAATTATAAACCATGAAGGAAAATTACAAGTTTACCCTCAAGTCTATTAGTTAAAGGAAAGTAGAGTTTCTTTTATTTCATTTCTCTTCTCCTCCAAGGGACCAAACGACAGCCACTTCTCCACCCTAGGGTTTCGACCCATTGCCATCAAGTTTGTGCGCGAGCGAAGCCGAGTTGAACCTCGACGAAGAAGGCAAAGTTGTTGGCCACGTCGAGAGCTACAACTTCACCATCTTTACTTATCCATTCTTGTTCGTTTTCTCCATCCTCCATCAAAACCAGCCGGGTAGCTCGAGTAAACCTCAACACATTCGATCCGAGGGCTTCATCGAGTTAGGAGCTAGGTCTATACTTCATCATAGAGGAGAAGGAGAATGTCATTGTCAGATACCTTGCAAACCCTCGCTCGTTTCGCATCAAAGTCAGCCCAACCTCAACTCTCGAGCCATCCAACCTTGAGTTGTAGTGCTAGCTTGTATCCTTGGCGTCCACAACCAGGTAAGGGACTTCCAATTCTTATTGGTAGCTTTAGATTTATGAAATTTGCATTTAGGGATTTTGTTAAAAATGTGTTGGTTGTTTTAAATCGTAGAAATCTTTATTTGAATTGAAATTCATCTAGAAATAAGGATTTGATGTGTTTAATCTATGCTTTAAATGTTGAATTCGTGGGTGGATTGAGGGATTTGAAGAATGGAACAAAGATCCAAAGAAGGGATCGAAAAACTCAAAAATCGCGAGTGAGGTTCTGGCTGTCGGCGGGAAGGGTCGATGCCACCGACAGAATGAAGTTTCTGCCACCGAAAATTTTCTTATGTCGGCAGGAACCATCGGTTCCACCGACAGAACAAGGTTCTGTTGCCGACAGCACTGTTTTGAGTCAGAAACAGACTCTGACTCTGGGCTTGACTTCCTCACACCTTAAACTTGATTTCTCACCCTTCATTTCATTAAAAACATTTAAGTAAATGTCCTCCTTAATTTTTACTTTCCATTTACTTTAAGTTCTTTAATGAAATTAAGGTTTTACCCCCCATTTCGGAACAATGGGAATGGTTTTAAGATCAAAATCTCAAAGGATCAAAATTCAAATTTTGGTTTCAAGAATAAACGTAATTTTCGACGTTTTCGGCAAGTTTTCAAAATGAAATAACTTTCGCGTTCCTTTGAATTAGATTACAAAAACTAATATGGTGTCGAATCTCATGATCGAGACTTTCATTTCGTAAAACCCATTTTCAATTTCGAGAACTTTGAAAAATTGAGTTTCTGACACTTAGCCACATTTTCACCAGCTTACCTTATTTTTAACAGTTTTGGTCTCGTATATCGTCGGGACCTTGTTTTTTAATAAACTTTGATGGTTTTCAATGGAAAGATCAAAATAATGACCTTGAAAGTTTGGAAATGGATGGTTGATTTAAAAAGATGAAAAGTGAGAATGTCGAGAGAATGGGAAAAGGGAATGAACGGTAAAATGTCAGAATCACACCCGAGGGGTGATGTCTACATTTTACATTATATGTTGTGTGTAGGTTGGTGAAAAGATATCCAGATTATTAATGAAAGGGTTGCAAGTTTATTTTCGATTATGTTAGCGCGTGCGCTGAGTACTGTTGTTAATTTTTAGGCCGGGTGGCCACGGTTGCATGGTAGGAACTGGATATCCATTCTCAACCCTGTTCTGTTAATTTCTCTTTTGTTTTAAATAAAAAATCATATATATACGTAGCTATTTTGTGAGCTGTTAAAGGGTTTGTGAGAGCCTGAAGGGATAGTGCGTCACATCATCCGTAGGGGTAAACTATCCTGGGATGTACGGTAGGGACCACCAAACTCATACGTGGTATGGGACGCGTATGAGAGTGGAGTCACAACTGGAATCCGGGTTCATTCCTTTCTTATCTTTACCAGCGAACATGTATTGTAAAGGTGGTCGTATACGAATGGAGTGTCATTTGGGAATCACATGCACGCCTGATAGGCATAGACGAAGATGATTAGTCAGTGATCACTAATAATCTAGTAGTAGTCGAATGTTCTGACACATCGAAAAGAGACCCATTGCTTACGGTCATGTCAAACGACCAGCCTGAGCCGGATAAATGGTCCCGCAAGCGTGGTAGACACGACCAGCCACAAAATCAGGAACTACGATGTTATTGGGGAATATCATGTCCTGACTGGGAGCGATCCAGTCGTGAATCCCAACTCTTTAATTCCATTACTCCACCATTTGTATTATGTATATGTCGTTATATTTCGAGTTACAAATTGAGAAGCATGTCCATTATTTCAATGTTGTCAACATTATTTGCATAAAATGGAAAATGTATAATGAGTATGGATGATTGATATTATGTGTAATTTTTAAACTGTTTAGTTGCTCATCCCTGGCCATATGTATCAGTTGATCGTATTTTATCTTGTAAAACCTTGCATGTATTAAAATGTTCAGTATGTTTTATTCGATCATGCTTAGGAAGGGTTATTAGTAGGAATTGGCTATGGACTTACTGGGTAACCATTGTTACTCACCTTTCCTTCCTATTTTTTTTTAGTTTCAGCACTTGCAGCTACCGAGGCAGGCGTAGAGTCAGTAATTGAAGAGTATCTGGTTGATCAGATCGACGATCAGAGTTTATTTCCTGGTGAGCACTAGGGTCACATCCCTTTGTGTAGTCAGTTTCATCCAGGATGTATGTAGTTTTTAGATTGAGAGTTTAGGCCTATGTTAGAGTGAGAGTGTTTTGATAAGCCTGTATATTGATAAATCTTCTGTACTCTGATCTACTTACATGTTAGATGTAATTAGTCTTCTATTTTCCTGTATCTACATTTTTATATACAGGTTTTGTTATAAATTGGTTTATCAGGTTTGAGTTCCGTGAAACGCTAACATAAACGGAGGAGACCATGCCGAAATTTCGAGGTGCCACCTAGTACCTTGGGATTTGGCCTTGGGATTTGTGTTAGCGTTTGGCGGGACGCCACAGAGTTGGGGCTTCAAAATTAGGGTTTGTTGGAGGCTAGGGAAGCTTTTTGACCTACTTCTCTTAGGGTTTTTGATTTGATATGAAAATAGGGTGTGGAGGCTCCTATTTATAAAGTTTTTTAGAAGAATTAAGATTTTGACTTTAGTCTTATGAGATTGACTTAGTCTTTAGGGTTTTTACTTTAGTCTTATGAGATTGACTTGATTAGTTTAGATTAGGATTTTGATTTAGGGTTTTGACTTTAGTCTTATGAGATTGACTTTAATACTTTGACTTTAGTCTTTCTTGGTTGACTTTTAATATTTTGACTTTAGCCTTACTTGATTGACTTTAGTCTTACTTGATTGACTTTAATTTTTGGAGAACCCTTTTTATTATATCTTTAATTCTTTGGGCCCCTAGATGGAGGGGTCCTTGAATAAATATCGTGGCAACCATCAACAATTTTACCTAAAAGCCTGATTGATCGATTTTTTGGTTCAAAATTTTAAATTAATTTTATTAATGTTTCACTTTACATTATTTAATATTTTATTTATTAATTTCAAAATTTTTAATTATTAAAATTGTAAAATTATCGTTTTGCCCTCGGAGAGGATTTTTTACGTTTTAAGTCGTTTTTCAATATTTCAAGATGTTTCAGAATCAATTTTTCATAAGGAATTCAATAGGAATGTTGGTTTTTATCATTTATAAAATTTTTTGCATGAAATGGTCGTTTTCGTAATTTTGTCAAATTTTGTGAAAATTGGTGAAATGATTTATTTGGTTTCGATTTGTTATTTTATGTGTTTGAATGAGTTCTCCTAATTGTAACGTAGGCTCTAGGGGTGTTTTGATGTTAGGGGTATTTTGGTAATTTGATCATTTTTAGTGATTTTTATCGTGAAGCTCCTTTTTGATCTGCAAGATGATGATTTCTATGTTTCTGGAGTCGTATTTTCCTAGCGTAACGTGGTTTCTAAAGTTTTGTCAGTTCGAGATACCTCATTCGGATTTCTGAAACATATCTGGTGACAAAATAAAGCATTGGAATAAACATCCATCATTGGGAACCATTGCGATCTGGTTGACGAGTTGATTAATCAGGCAAGTACAAAAATGGGGTGTCTATAGATGCCCATCTTTGGCAGAGGGTTGAAGCAAACTAGATAGCAAATCTATTTTGGTAGATAGTGCGATATCTGAATGCCAAAGTTAGTGAGAGTTCATTTTGCAACCTCATTTAGCAATTCGTCGGGATGTTCGGATCCTTGATGGTTAAACTCTCCTCGAACAAAAAGGTTGTCAGGTCCCTGAGCACAAGCTCTCACTGACGGCACCAGATCCTTGAATTTTATAAAATTCTCTCTGACTAATGCAAAAGTGCACGTGTGTGCAATGGTGTGATGATTACTGAGTAAAATGTGTCAGGTCCTAGAGATCTTCTCTCATTGACAATAATGATTCAAAATTGAAATGTACTTATGCAACGAAAACAATCATGGCAAGGTTAAACAATGAGGTAATTGTAGTCATAACATTATAGGAACTTCGTTAAATCATATTTGAAATTCTATTTTAGAGTTCGAAAAAGTTTTAGTCTTGTTTATCGGACTCGAGTCTATTGTAGCCACGCTTCTCAAGCTAAGAAACTTAAACAATCATGTTAATTCATTATATGATTCAAACAAAGCTGGAGTCTCGTTTCTCGGACTCTAGCTAAGGTTTATAGGAACTTAAACAATCCTATTAAAATTGGAGTCTCGTTTCTCAGATTAGAACTAAGGTTAATAGACACTTCAAAAAACCTATTTATTCTATGATTCAAAAAGTTGGAGTCTCGCTTCTCGGACTCGATCCTAGGTTTGTAGGCACTTCAAAAAACCTACTTATTCTATGATTTAAAAAGTTGGAGTCTTGTTTCTCGGACTCGCACTTAGGTTTGTAGGCACTTCAAAAAGCCTACTCATTCTATGATTCAAAAAGTTGGAGTCTCGTTTCTCGGACTCGAATTTAGATTTATAGGCACTTCAAAAAGCCTATTCATTATATGATTCAAAAAGTTGGAGTCTCGTTTTTCTCGGATTCGAACTTAGGTTTATAGGCACTTCAAAAAGCCTACTCATTCTATGATTCAAAAAGTTGGAGTCTCGTTTCTTGGACTCGAACTTAGGTTTCTAGGCACTTCAAAAAGCCTACTCATTTTATGATTCAACAAGTTAGAGTTTCGTTTCTCGGACTCGAACTTAGGTTTCTAGGCACTTCAAAAAGTCTACTCATTCTATGATTCAACAAGTTGGAGTTTCGTTTCTCGGACTCGAACTTAGGTTTCTAGGCACTTCAAAAAGCCTACTCATTCTATGATTCAACAAGTTGGAGTCTCGTTTCTCGGACTTGAACTTAGGTTTATAGGCATTTCAAAAAACCTACTCATTCTATGATTCAAAAAATTAGAGTCTCGTTTCTCAGACTCGAACTTACTAAGCCACGTTTCTCGGGCTTAGATTTATAGGAACTTAAACAATCTTATTAATTCATTCTATGATTCAAAATTGAGCTCAAAGTTTGAAAGATTGGGCCTTTATTGGCTTATCATGCATCTGGATTCATAGTTATCATCGGACTTCATCGGACTTCTAAGTAAGATTTTTCTTTTTATCATGTGATTAAGAACAAAACTTTAGAATTAAATGACTTTCAAAAATGCCCTTAGTTTTAAGATTAGCTTTAACTGGAACTTAACTACAAGACTGATGGAATGGATTACGCTTGAAAAATATGGATTCTGATATATGACAGATAGAAGAACTGACATTCCTTTAAATTTAAGACTCTTAAGGTTATTATATGTGCAATAAGGGATTGATCATTTTCTTTCGAATTTTTTTTGAAAAATGCTTGAACTGGACTTAAACAAAATCTTGATAAATATTAGAATAGAAGATCTTTCTCTTCAAAGTGATTGATGGTTCTACATCTTCCATTAGCGAACACTTGAACAAGTAAACATACTCTTGAAGATCCTACAATGTTCAAGATGACTTCTGATTTTTCAACTTCATCATTGTGTTCGTCGGATGTGAGCTCTTGGCTGAAAAATGAATATTGAGGCTTGAATGGTTCTGTATTTTATAGTTTCTGCACAAGTTTTCTTCTGAATTTTTCTTCTTGATGGGACATTTCCTCCCATTTGATGATGCCCTAATTTTTGCCTAGATACCCTCTTCAGGTTTTCAATTTAACGATTTTGTTTTGTTTTTTTTTTCTGATGATGCCTTGATTTTTGCCTAGGTCGTCTTTTCAGGTTTTCAACCTAGCATGGTTATGCCCTAAATTTTGCCTAAGTCGCCTTTTCGGGTTTTAGACTTAGCGGGTTTTTATTTTTTTTATTTTCTTGATGATCTTGAATAACCAACTTGACAACTTCTTGGTTCCCTGCACCTTAACCGAGTCAATTAGCATTCAGGAGGACTTAATAGGTGGGCTTAGGATATGGTTTAGAAAGAAAAGATATAAGGTTCAACTTCCCAAAATGCCCCTAGTCTAATATTCCTTTTTTTTTGTCATTCTTTTGACTTTTTTTTCTAATGCCCCTAGTTTGACATTCTTTTTTTTTCTTTACCAAAACTCTTTTTTTTAATGCCCTTAGTTTGGCATTTTTTCTTTTGAACCTTTCAATAGGGCATTTTCCTTTTGGATAACACTTTTCTTAAGAGAATACATTTTTTTTACATGACCGGGCCTGAAGTAACTTCTCAGGTTGCCTACGTACCCTAAATATTTCTTTTTCTTTTGGGATCAAGTCAAAACGTAGTTCATAATAAGATTCCCTCCCAAGATTGGTCGGTATGATTTAAAAAGAAGAGGTTATTGCTTTTATTTTTCTTTTAAAAGGCTGTGAGGGCTAAAGAAGATTTTGTTTCTTTTTTGGTAAGATAGGATAATTGTTCGACCAAAGAAGGCCTCCTTTGGTTAATGCTGCTTGACTTGGTCAAAGTTTCGAGATTTTAATATCGGGATTGCTCTGTCGAGTAAGGTCTTCTTTTGAGAATGAATATCCTTCAGTCTTCTTTTGTAAAATCGAGTAGATTGAGTTTTATGACTGCTCAACTTTTCTAACACTTCGAGAAAATCTTTTATTCTCTTATGAATGAAAACTCTTCTATTTTGAGTGAGAAACATGGTAGATCCACTTGTAAGTCTTAGCGACTTTGTCGATGCTTTCAACTATATCATTTTTGACTGATAATCTTTGACTTTGAAATCACTCTTAACTTTACGTCTTGATCTATGCTTTTGTGTAATCTATCCATATATCCTTATGAGACCATGCAAGAACATTATTGAATTTCTCAAGTAAGTTTACTATTCTCTCATGTTCTCCTGAGGATAACGTATCACCAATTTGCACTTCTTGAGTGTACTCTTCAATTTCAATATTTATCAAATTTGGTTAGTGAGCTTTAAGTCATTTCTCATGTTAGATTTTATGTTCACATCATTATTGCACGCATGATAATCAAAAACTTCTTTATTTTATTGGAATAAAAAGATATAGACCTACCAACTTGACTAAAAATTAACAATTAACAAACCCTAACATAATGTAACTGATCAACCGAATTTAAAGATTGACGCAACTGACACTTAAGAAAAAAACTCAAAATAGGGATATGATTCTGAGTGGAAGGACACAGCGCTAGGGTCTATGCCACTTTGGATATCTTCACGAGAGATGATTTAGGCTCGTCTGCTTTTGCTATACCTTCATGTTCTGATTCAAGCTTGTTTGATGCTGGATAACCCATTGCTTCAACACTGTCCTTGCTTTTCTATTCTATCATTGTCTCAGGGCAGATGAGCCCATTCTGGCATGATAGGGATGTACTATCAATACTGTCCTTACTTTTTTGTTCTGTCATTGTCTCAGGGCAGATAAGCCCATTCTGGCATGATAAGGATGCGTTATCAATACCAATCAAGTGGATAAAAGAAGCTGGGTCAATTGATTCAGGTTTGGACATGGATATTAGATTCAGCGTAGGAGGGCAAAGGGTTAGTTTTGACATTAGGCGCGGTAGGAGCAGGTATGGTAACTTTTTCTTTTTCAATAAGGTCTTGGATAGCATGGCGGAGGGTAATGCACCTATCCAAAACATGGCCGGGCAGTTGATGGAATTCATAGAATTGCCCACTGTCCAAGTTTGGAGGGAGAGGGTTAGGTAACGGCTTGGGTTGTAACGGTGTCAACAGTCCCCTTTTCATTAGTTTTTGATAAGCAATACTAAGGGATATCCCGAGATTGGAGAATTATCTCCTAGGCTTGGCTTGTGAGGATTGAGTGGCTTGAGGAGCTAAGGCAAAAGAGGTGTGGGCCACTTGCAAGGAATTTGTACTGGGTTTGAAGTGTTTGGGTTTTGACTTAGACGAGTTGCCAAAGAGTCTTGAAGAGTAGGCATCCTCGACTTGGTTTCCAGCTTCAAGAAGGGATTGAAAGGTAGGCAAGTATTGAGGCATCAAGTACTTGGCGTAATTGGGAGTAAGATTCCTGAGGATAATCTTAACTTGCTCTTTTTCTTGAGGTCGGTCCAATAACTGAGTGGCCTTGGCTCTCCATCGGGCAATGAATTCTGTAAAGGTTTCCCCGGGTTTCTGCTTAGTTGTTTCTAAATCTCTTCTTGTGAGTTCAATGTTTGTGTTAAAGGAATATCGACCAATGAACTCTTTCATCAATTCGTGCTATGTTCTTACCCGAGACGAGTCTAGTGATATTAACCAGCGTAAGGCAGGACTTGTAAGGATTCTCTAAAAAAGTTGGGCCATCTGTTTTTCACTCAGACCCTAAGACTACATGATACCGACATATGTTTTGAAGTGAATCCTAGGGTATCCAGTCCATCAAATTTATCCATATCTGGCATTGTGAACTTTTCTGACAGACGGACTGTAGGAAATAATGTCATTACCCCTAATCCAAGGGCGAGATCGTCAGGGTCTTTGATATTCTTCAATGCAGTTTCTACCTGAGTTATTCGATGAGCTAATACAGGGTCAACGGACACTTGATCATCTTCAAAATCTTCAACCAGGTCAAACAAGGCCTGAGGTTCTACAACTTTATCTTTTCTCTTTTCAATTTTCAGGGATTCAATTTGTGTTTGAACAGAAGCAATAATCTGTGTTTGAAAAGATTCTAAAATCTGACGGAGTGCAACTTCATCCATGGTATTCATTTTTTCTCGTGGCAAAGACTGACTACTTGGCAATGGTACTCTAGAAAGACGATTTTTTCCACGGACCCAAAGTGGTACAGATGGAGTTTTAGAACGTTTGGGACCAATTATCACCTGATTGGAAGTAAATCAAGGTTAAGCATTGACTCTTAACCATATGATTAAAGTTTCGATATAGAATAGCCCAAGTCTGGTGGAAAATATCGAATCCAAATGCACTATAAGTCTATAGTGACTAAGAAAGTGACAAAGATTAGACGCGGGTTTACCCCTGATTGGGATTGAACCTTTGATCAGACAAATTAATTTGATCCTGAGATCGAATCTTTCTATACAAAGTGGTCTGGATCTTTAAAAGTGAAACCAATTAGTCCAACTGATTTGGTATTGATCAGTTTGATCCATTTGTCAATTGGGCCAATTGGTTTAAGTGGTTCAAATTAATCGGTACATTTCATCGTTAGGGTCGGACTGATATTACGGGTTTTGTTTGATTATTCTGGATTGGTTCGCCCACTTACCTGTTGGTTGGATTGAATAAAGCAATTCGGGAACACTCATAGTCAGTTCGGGTCGTGACCTATAGGAAGGCTTCTAGACTCTAGGTTTACTATGTGCAATGCAATTTATCTGGCCACCCTTGCCCAAGTGCACCTATATACCTCTCGAGCGTACTCAATCGGATGGTACGTGGTGACTTGTTTTGATATACCGTGTAGGTGATAATCTAAAACTTCAACTCACTTCTCTAGTGTAAAAAATAATCAGTTTGATCTCCAGTTGAGAGGTGGCGAACGATGCTGAGCAAAGGCCCACTTAAATACCTCTCGTCTAGAATAGACGTAGTCTATCCCCCTCGTACAGTAGGGTACATCGGGGCAGGATCTTGCTTAAGCACCGATTTTGACCAAGAAGTGCAATTGATATACTTAGATTATCTTTTACATACCTATGGGTACGAGTCAAGAGTTGTAGCTTTCATAAATGATTTGGCATCCCACGAGGGGACCGACCACGTACTAGTACTACGTTAGCAATCGGGACATGTGACTGTGTGGCTCATAATAGGTCAAAGGCTCAGGTCGCTCCAGCCTGGGTGCATCAATATATCTCTCAGAATCACCTGATCAGACGGTACTGATGCCCCAGTTTGATATATCCTAACGTACGTGACTGGAGTTGTGGTTTTCATGAATGACGTCGCATCTCCGAAGAGACCGGGCCACGCACTAGTACCACGTTGGCTATATGGGACGTGTAAGTGTCCAAAACAGTAAACAGGGTGGGGTGTGCCCGGGGCCTTTTTCAAATAAATGGGTCCATAGGCCTAATCAAACCATCACAACATGAATATCATATGAATATTACCAACATAATTTATCACATCAAGATTAAGATCAAAGCATGCACATCAAAATATATCTATCAAGATCATGGCAAATCAATTAATGAGCATGGCATATAATAATTGATCAAACAAACATTGCAATATGCATAATTTTTATAATTTTTAAGGTCCAATCAATGATCACTTTTGGGTGATCTAAAATAAATCGAGATTCCAATAGATGTTACATTGATGATAGAATGATAATTGTTGAGATGAGCTCACTCTCAAGAACATTAATTGTGCTAACATTAGATAAATTCGGATTTTTTGTGAATTAGAAAAATACAATCCGAACTTGCATCGATGATATCTAAGGATCTCGATAATGAAATTGAGTGAATTTAAGTCCTAAATTAATCTACTCGATGGGATCTACATTTTATTAATAGGTGCCCAGACCTAATTCTAATTAGAATGTTCTATAAAAATGTTTTAACATTGCTGTCCCAACCTTCATTCAGCAACAATTCCAAATTTACAGAATGAACTTGTATTGATGATATCTAAGGCTTCTGATAATGAAATTGAGTGAACTCAGGTTCTAAATTAATCTACTCGATGGGATCTACATTTTATTAATAGGTGCCCAGACTTAATTTTTGCTAGAATGTTCTGTAAAAACGTTTTAACATTGCTGTCTCAACCTTCATTCAGCAATAATTCCAGATTTACAGATTCAACTTGCATCGATGATATTTAAGACTTTCGATAACGAAATTGAGTGAACTCAGGTTCTAAATTAATCTACCCGATGAGATCTACGTTTTACTAATATGTTCCCAGACTTAATTCTCATTAGAATGTTTTGTAAAAATATTTTAACATTGCTATCCCAAGCTTCATCATTCCATCATTTTCATATGTCAATTTGAATATTTCATTATTTAGGGGTCATCAAAAAGTGATCCTTAATTGGAAAAAAATGCAATACCCAAAATCATCTACAATCTAGTCACAAAAATAAATAAACAAAATAAATAAATAAATAAAATAAATCGAACTAAATAATAAAAAAAACTAGGTCATCCTAGCAATGCTCCCATACTTGGTATTTTTCAGGCTAAAATCGAAGTATGGGTGTTAGGTAAGGAGCTGGGACTTCAAAATTAGGGTTTGTGCGAGCTAGGGAAGCTTTTTGACCTACTTCTCTTAAGATTTTTGATTTGATACGAAAATAGGGTGTGGAGGCTCCTATTTATAAATTTTTTTAGAAGAATTAAGATTTTGACTTTAGTCTTATGAGATTGACTTAGCCTTTAGGGTTTTGACTTTAGTCTTATGAGATTGACTTGATTAGTTTAGATTAGGATTTTTATTTAGGGTTTTGACTTCTTATGAGATTGAGTTGATTAGTTTAGATTAGGGTTTTGACTTTAGTCTTATGAGATTGAATTTAATACTTTGACTTTAGTCTTTCTTGGTTGACTTTTAATATCTTGACTTTAGCCTTACTTGATTGACTTTACGATTGACTTTAGTCTTACTTGATTGACTTTAATTTTTGGAGAACCCCTTTTATTATATCTTTAATTCTTTGAGCCCCTAGATGGAGGGGTCCTTGAATAAATATCGTGGCAACCATCAACAATTTTGCCTAAAAGCCTGATTGATCGATTTTTTGGTTCAAAATTTTAAATTAATTTTATTAATGTTTCACTTTACATTATTTGATGTTTTATTTATTAATTTCGAAATTTTTAATTATTAAAATGGTAAAATTATCTTTTTGCCTTCGGAGAGGATTTTTTACGTTTTAAGTCATTTTTCAATATTCCAGGTGTTTTGGAATCAATTTTTCATAAGGAATTCAATGGGAATGTTGGTTTTTGTCATTTATGAAATTTTTTGCATGAAATGATAGTGAACTTTATGAGGGCATTTTCGTAATTTTGTCGAATTCTGTAAAAATTGGAGAAATGATTTATTTGGTTTCGATTTGTTATTTTAGGTGTTTGAATGAGTTCTCCTAATTGTAACGTAGGCTCTAGGGTTGTTTTGATGTTAGGGGTATTTTTGTAATTTGACCATTTTTAGTGATTTTTATCGTGAAGCTCCTTTTTGGTCTGCAAGATGATGATTTCTATGTTTCTGGAGTCATATTTTCCTAGCGTAACCTGGTTTCTAAAGTTTTGTCAGTTCGAGATACCTCATCCAGATTTCTGAAATATATCTGGTAACAAAATAAAGCATTGGAATAAACATCCATCATTGGGAACCGTTGCGATCGGGTTGACGAGTTGATTAATCAGGCGAGTGCAAAAATGGGGTGTCTATACTAACACCATTACAACCTAAGCCTTTGCCCAACCCTCTCCCTCAAAACTTGGACAATGGATGATTATGTGAATTCCATTAGATGCTCGGTCATGTTCCTGATAGGTGCATTACTCTCCACCATACTATTCAAGATCTTATCGAATAAGTAAAGGTCACCATACCCGCTTCTACTACGTCTAATGTTAAAACTAACCCTTTCCCTAATTTTCAAAATTAACCCCCTTCTACCTTGAACCTATCTATATCCGAACTTGAATCAGTTGACCGAATTTCCTTCATTCACTTGATTGGTCTTAATAGTGTGTTCTCACCATGCCAAAATGAGCCCATCTACCCTAAGAAAGTGATAGAACTGAAAAAGAAAGAAATTATTAAAGCAATGGGTTTTTCAACGTGAATCAAAGCATGAAGAGGTGGCAAACATGGACGAGTCCAAATAATTCCTCGCTTTGAGTTTTCTTTTCATTTTCAGTCGCGTCAGTCTTTAATTTCAATTAGTTATGTTAGGTTTTTTATTTAATTTTGAGAGTTGGTCGAGTTTATCAGTCTACGTTTTTCTAATTCCAATAATAAATGAGCTTTTGATTATCATGCTGCAATAATGATGTAAACACAAAATCTAACATGAGGAATAACTTAGAACTCACTAATCAAATTTGATAAGTATTGAAATTAAAGAGTCCATTCAAGAAGTGCAAATTGGTACTACATTATCTTCAAAGGAACATGAGGAAACGATAAACTTACTTAAGAAATTTAATAATGTTTTCGTATGGTCTTATGAAGATATGTTGAGTATGAGCACTACATTACCCTTCATCAAAACAGATTACACCAAAATAGATCAAGACATAAAGTTGAGGGTAAACTTCAAAGTCAAAGATCATCAAGAATGATGTAGTTGAAACCATCGACAAAGGTGCTAAGTTCCGTAAAAAGGGATCCATCATGTTTTTATACTTAAGAGAGAAGAGTTCTCATTTGTAAAATAATATGAGACTTTTTTCAAAGTTCAAAAAGGGTTGAACGAGTCAATGTCAAATACAAAAAACTCAATCATACCCAATTTCATAGAAGGAGACTGAAGATTACTCCTTCTCAAAAGAAGACCTTACTCGATAAAGCAATCAAGATATCAAGTTCTTAGAACTTCGACCAAAGTAAATAGCATTTCACCAAAGGAGACCTTCTTTGGCCGAACCATTCTCTTATCCTACCAAGAAAAATACAACCTTCTTTAGCCCCCATAGTCTAAAAAAAATCAATAGCCTCTTCTTTTTAAACCACACCAACTAACCTTGAGAGGAAAGTCATGTATGAACTACGTTTTGACCTAATCCCAAAAGAGTAAAGAAAGATTTGAGATATGTAGGCAACTTGAGAAGTTACTTCAAATTCGATCATGCAAAAAAAATGTATTTTTTTAACAAAAATGTCATCCAAAAGGAGAATCTCCTATTGAAAGGTTCAAAAGAAAAAAATGCCACATTAGGGGCATTAAAAAAAGAGAATCAAAAGAATTGACAGAAAAGAAAAGAATGTCAAACTGGGGGCATTATAAAAAAAAAGAATCAAAAGAATCGACAAAAAAAGAAAAAATATCATACTAGGGGCATTCTGGAAGGTCGAGCCTTATACCTTTTATTTCTAAACCATGTCTTAAGCCCACCTATTAAATCCTCATAAATGCTAATTGACTCGGTTAAGGTGGAAGGGACTAAGAAGTTGTCAAGTTGAATATTCAAGATCATCAAGAAGAAAGAGAGGCCTGCTAGGTTGAAAACCTGAAAAGATGACCTATGCAAAAATCAAGGCATCCTCAGAAAAAGAAAAGTAAAATCCACTAGGTTAATAACCTGAAAAGACAACCTAGGTGGAAATTAGAACACCAAAAAAAAGAAAAAGAATTCAATTGAGAAGAAAAATTCATAAAGAAGCATAGAGCTCACATCTGATGATAACAATGTTGAAGTCGAAGAAACTTAGAAGCCATCTTGAACATTGTAAAATATATAAGAGTATGTTAAGTGTTCGTCAAAAAAATAAGTAGAATCATCAATCACTTTGAAGAAAAAAATCTTCTATTCCCATATTTATCCTGATTTTTTAAGTCCAACTCAAGCATTTTTCAAAGAAAATTCAAAAGAAAGTGATCAATTTCTTATTGCACATATGATAATCTTAAGAGTCTTGAAAATTTAAAGGAATGTTGATTCTTCTGTCTATCATATATTAGAGTCCATAATTGCTTGTCCATATATTCCAAGTGTAATCCCTTCCATCAATTTCATAGCCAAGTTCCAGTTTGAAGTGAATCTCCAAACTAAGGGTATTTTTGTGATTCCAAAGTTTTCATTTTTAATCACATGACCAAAAAAGAAAATCTTACCCAAAAGTTTAAAAGTCCGGTGAAGTCTAATGATAATTATGAATCTAGATACATAATAGCAGATACTGCCGAAGGTTTTCTCGAATTTCGCTCAGATGCCGCCGAGGGTTTTTTCGGATTTTGCTCAGACCCATTGAGATTCGTCTCGGACTTTACTTAGAACTGCTCAGTTTATGCTCAGATTTTACTCAGTTTTATATGATTTTCTGAAAAAAAATGTTGCATGGATTTTATGTTGATCTTACATAGTTTGCTATCCTTTTAGCATGAATGTGTAGAATGGAGGTGCACATTTTCAAAATCATCACTACACAATGGCACACACGTGCATTCACATTGTATTCGCATTAATCAAGGAGAATTTTCAAAATTCAAGGATCTGACATTTTTTCCAAGGAGAGGTTACCCTCAAGGATCTGGATGTTTCAACAAATTGTCGAATTAGGCTGTAAAATGAGCTATCAATAGCTTTGGCATTCAGATGTCACACTATCTACCACAATAGATTGGGCATCTAGTTTGTTTCCACCCTCTACCAAAGAGGGGCATCTGTAATTACCTCATTTTGGCATCTACCTAATTTGACAATTCGTCACCCGATTTTGGTGGATTCCTAATGATGAATATAAAAAAACTCGAAGGCTTGTGAGTACTGCTTGATTCTTTCCGTTTCTAGTCTTTTCATCCCCCTACTCGTCATTTCTCGACCTAGAAATTTACGCACGCTTAGGATCGCTACACCTTACACCCTATTTAGCAATCATGTACGTTTAGGTTCACTACACAATTCGATAACTTAGATACTTCGCTACACTAGGAAAACATAACTTTGGAACTTAGAAATAATCACACAGGGACTAAAACAAACCTCACACTGAAATCCCTAAAAATCTGTAAAAATCAAAAAAATGACGAAAATACTTTTCATAAATTTCGGATCTCCGAAAAGCCTCGAAAGTACCTCTATTGCACTCAGAATATTTTTTCGAGTCTAACGGGACCCAAATCGATGAAAATAGAGAAAATTGTAAAAATTTGTAAAAAAAACCATCAAAATGATGAAAATACCCCTCATAAATTTTGGACTTCCGAAAAATCTCGAAAGTACCTCCATTGCACTCAGAATGTGATTTCGAGTCTAACGGGACCCAAATCGATGAAAATAGAGAAATTAGAGAAAAATCTATAAAATCGTAAAAATGACCAAAATGCTCCTTAACATCCAACTCCAACATAGAGACCTTGATTCATGGGAAAATAAAGTTCAAATAAACAAATTAAATCAAAATAAAATTCAAATCGAAAATTTAATAATAAAAAAAAACCAATTTAAAATCTAAATCAAATTGAAAATATAATCCAAATTAAAAAATCGACAAGTTAAAAATCAAAATCCAATGAAAATTAAAAAAAATAATAATAAAAATGACTCGACCGATTAAAATGTCATCAAAATCGAAATCAAAAGTAATTGATCAATTAAAAATCAAATCAAAATCAAATTGAAATCACTCAACTAATTAAAATGTAAAAATAAAATTAAATTTAATCGATCAACCAATCAAAATTAAATCGAACCGATCAACCCATCAAAACAAGATAAAATCGACTAATAAACAATCAAAATTCAAATTAAATTTTAATCTAACAATTAAAATTTAAAATTTAAAGCCAAATACAAATTCAAATGTAATTTAAAACATCAAATTAAAATTCAAATCAAAGTGTCGACAATTTCAATCAAATCAACCACTTAGAATTTAGCGACAATAGACTACCGTAGTACGAGTAGCGTGGGATTCCTCCCTCATTCTATTAAAAGAAAAATAAAATTTAATTAAAAAAAATAAAAGATAAGAAGAAACCATGTTTCTTCTTCTTCCCCACGTGTTCCTCTTCTTCTTCTCCAACTGCTCTCTTCACCCACACAGCAGCCACGTCTTGAACCCACTTCTTCTTATCCAATGACATCAACCCTCTCTCCCTCTTTCTTCCCCACTTCTTCTCCCATTTCTTTATAACCAACCATTATCCCAACTGCTCCTATCTCTCCATATAAAAATCAGCTACTATGATCAACAAGAAAAAAGGCAGCAGCCATTAAACGAAAAAAAATAGCCAACCCTCTTCACGTTTCTCTCTACCAGCCCCCTCTCTATCTTCTTCACCCACACTTCATAGCAGCCCTTGCTGCAACGTCATTTGTCACGACTTCTTTCTCCAATCGTCGCTGCTACACTCCCTCTTCTTCTCCATTAAAAAATTTGCAACCTCACCTCCATCTTCAACAGCCCAAACCTCTATTAAACACCTACATTCTCATCTCTTTCATCTCTCCATATCTCCCACGTTCTCTCTTGGATAGATTCCCCTGTACTCTCAGACATCTTTCTTCTATGTTCCTTCTTTCTTAGACTTTCTCTTTTCTTTGGTTCTGTCAGCAAAAATAAAATAACAAAAGTAAAAAAAAAGGGAGGAGAACATACTTCGACTCCCAAACCTCTCTCTGGACGCCCTCCTCTCTCACAATTGGCTATCTCATCTTCTTTTTTTTTTTTCACGCCAAGGCCCCAACTCCTTAGCTGCCTACATTTCCTTCACAACACAGCCCCCCTCTCTGCCTCTTATCTCCCTAACTCCCTGTAACATAGCTCCTTAGCTGCTGCATTCATCTCCATCCACATCTCTCAGCCTTCATCTTTCCTACGTGCTTGTTACACTCGTCTCCAATACTCCTCTCCCTCCCTTTCTCTCTTTATTTTTACACAGCAGCCACGTCTTAAAGGCTTCTTTTCTCCTGTCTCTTCCTCCCCTTTGAAATGTCCCAAACAGCAGCCCATTTTTTTTTTCTATTTTTAAATCAGCCCATAACACATTCTGGTGTCATTGTTTAACTATATTTGATCAACCTACAGCATAGCTGTCTTGCTCATTTCTCGTCTATGCCCAACACTCCATCGCAGATCTTTTACCTCTGACATTATTCGGACTTCTTTCAACCTCGTGTTGATTCAAAACTAGTCTCACACACGCTCTCAAACTTTGAAGAAAACTCGACAACCATTATCATCTAAAGAGCTCGGAGGACTACAACAACTACTCACACATTATTTCGAGTTCTTTTTGAAGGAATCCACGTGCCTGAAATTATTCGGTAGAGGTAATTTTTTTTATTTTTATTTTATTTATTTATTTTTATTTTTTTATTATTGTTTCTTGATTTCGCATGCATTTGAATTAGTTCATGGATTTTGGGGGTATATGTGGCATTAATGACAACTTTTAAGTTTCCACAATATTAATGGATTGATTCGTCCATTTTTAGATTGATTGAATTAACTCGCATATATCAAGTTGGTGGATCGGCTCATTGGGTATTTATATTATCAAGTAGATTCATTGATTTTTTTTAGCCAATTCGCAAATATTGGAATTGAGCAACTCATGAATTTTTGAATACATGAAAAATTAAAAAAATCGATTTTTTCAATTCACTAATATCAAATTGGGTTAACTCATTAATATCGGAATTGATCAACTCATGAATTTTTGAATACATGACAAATTAAGAAATCAATTTTCTGAAGAAAAATCAATGAGTCAACTCGCTGATTTTCATGTGCATTGGAAACCGAAATTTCCCATGAAATTGAACAACGAGTTGGTCCACTGATTTTAGG
This sequence comes from Akebia trifoliata, assembly GCF_017979445.1. NCBI lineage: Eukaryota > Viridiplantae > Streptophyta > Magnoliopsida > Ranunculales > Lardizabalaceae > Akebia > Akebia trifoliata. Next base: position 32,092,069 of record NC_141385.1, on the reverse strand, counting down.
ACACGTGGCAACTCAAAATTTGTGAGTTAACCCACTGATTTTAGGACATGTGGCAACTAAAAAATCGTATTTCTTTGATTAATAATTTGTGAGTTAACCCACTGATTTTATGCACGTGATAACTTAAAAATCGAATCCTTTTAATCAAAAAATGTGTGAGTTAACTCACTAATTTCGATGCACGTGACAATTAAAAAATTTTCTTCAACAAAATTATCGAGTTGAATCACTGAGTTTGTGTACGTTGAAAATCTAAAGCTAAATTTTCCCACGAAATGGACGCATGAGTTGATTTACTGATTTTTTTGTATGCATTGGATATTTCAAATTGAGATTTCTTATAAAATCGGGCATGTGAGTTAACTCATTGATTTTAGTACACGTGATATTTCAAAAATCAAGATTTAGTTGATAAGAAATTTATGGATTCAAAAACACATTAATTTAATGCACGTAACGGTTCAAAAATCGAATCTCTTTGATAAAATATCGTCAATGAGTCAATTCACTAATCTTATATACGTGATATTGAAAATCGATTTCATATTGTTCAAAATATGATCGAATTGATCCGTTAATTTTTGTTGCCATGTATGCCTCATTAAATCATGGATTTTCTTAATGCAAAATTCGAGAAATCGTGTAATTTTCGTAGCTAAGATTTATTTAGTAAATCCGATGCGATTTGATGATGATTGGACCCTAGTTTGACTTTTAGTCTTTGAGTGTTGACCGTAGGATATTTTTGGATCGCAGTAGAGACTGATCATCTTGATCAGACAGGTTTGGTGCCTAACACCTTCCGAAACCCGTAACCTGGCTCCTTACCCATCTCTCTGATCCGCAGACTGACCCATATCCATTTGGAGTTAATTTTGATTCATAGACCTAAACTAGGAGGCTATTCCCTATTCTTTTAAAATCCCCGAGATACGTAGATCGCACTACCATCTACTATTTAGGGGACGGTCGGGGGTCGAGGCAATTTCAATGGCGACTCCACTGGGACTTTAGGGTCAAACTTGACTCGATCCAAGATTATCCTTAGGTTGACTTTTTCATTGAGTTAACTCAATTGCCTTTTTCTCGAGTCAACCCAGTTGACTCAATGAGACTCTTAGATTAGGCTAGATATTTGTCATTTCTTTCATTGGCATGTGATTAGATATGTTTAATTGTTTATCTATATTGATTGGATTGATGATTAGATGTATTTGATTTGTATGGTGGTATTTGCCAAAAATGCCCCGGGTGCACTTTGTCCCTTTGCACACACTCACGAGCATGCATACGCATATTTGCATCATGTCATGTCCTTATAAACCCAGTAGCCGGATCTAAGCTAACCTGGTGCTTCGAGAAACAGGGGACGCCCGTGAACGCTATAATTTCAGTACAGTACCTTCGGGTATATCAAACTGGTGCACCACGTACTGCTTTACCAGGTAAAACTAGAATAGTATATCGGTGTTTCGGCCTGAAGTGACGTAAGCTTTGTCCTAACCTAGCCTCAATCATATAGAAAGCCTAGAACTCAGGTGCGGTCCTATTAGGCCATGACTCGAATCGACCATAAGTGCTCCCGGGTTGCTTTTCGCTAAACTAACCAAAAGGTAAGAGGGTGGACCAATCCACACCGCTCAAATGGAACCCGCAATATCGGTCCAACCCAATAATTGTAATTGAAAAGTTGTGTTGGCCAATCATTTTCCAACCCATTAGTCCAATTGGTACGTTAATCTTTTGGATCAATATACGAGTCGTTCGAGTTAATTGGTTCAATTAAATGTCAATGAGGTGATATATTATTTTTTGAATCCATTGGATAGAATCTGTCCAAATGTGATAACTAAACTTTTTTTTGACCAATTTTATTCAATGGATCGGACCTTTCTTTAAATTAAAATGGTTGAATCACATTAAAGATCGTACTAAAATATAAACATGGCTTGATGTGTCAGTAATGAGAGTTAGTTTCTTTTGGTTACATGGCTCATGATGATGTACAATTGTTGATGGAAAGAGCTTTACATGCGTTCATCACCGTCGAAAAATACAACTTTAGTACATATGGACTTCAAAGCGTATTCTCTCTCAAGTCAGTAATTGTCAATTGGAATTTCTTATGTGCTGCGGCCAATTTTTAGGACCCGAATTACCACGTATTCCATTTTGGTTCAGTCACACTTTGTCCAACTCATGAAGATTATTGTAATATTATGAGGATAAGTACATTGGGTCCGATGATTCGTCTTCCATCGAAATCCAAATTCACAAAAGAACTCTCGAAAGGATTAGGAGTTAAGCCAAAAAAAGTAAGAAGATTCACAGATCACGGTTTACTGAACATGTAGAGACTCTTAGAAGTACACCAAACTCCTGAACAAGAAAATCCTGGGGATTTCTCTCCAGAACCTCATAGGAAGGCCAAGGATTTTACTTTATGTCCGAGGATATTGTCAACATATTTTCTGGTTTCATTTAGGATGGGTCATCAGTTACCGGGCTTCTTCGCAGATATTGCCGGACAACTTAAAAGAAGGTTAACCCAGTCCCCACAATACTCGTCGAGACTTTTGAGGGATTATCAAATGAGAATGCACATGAGAGGTAGGATTTCGAGGTAGTCCATATTTGCTTTATCTGTGATTATGTATCCAACTTCGCATCGCAGAGTTCCAGCAAATCAAGGAAAGTAAATGAGAAAAATTCACAAGAAAGGAAACATTGGTGGACTTTGCACCATAGAAGCCTGGAAGGACTGGCTCTCAAATTTGACTACACAAGATGTAAATTGGGATAGATTGGGATCAAGAATAGATGAAGGCACTATGCTTGCTTCAAAAAGGTCTGATCATGTAATGCTCACTGGTCTGCTGAATACATCTTTTTATTGCCCAAGGATGATACCAAGACAGATAGGATTCCTTTCATAGATCCCAATGCTCCGGAGAAATCGACATCCTATTAAAGAGCCGACTGTGCACTTGGTAAAACACATAGCTACCGCTTGGGACCATCGGTTACTTATTGAATCAGAAGATCAACAAGCATTCAAGAAGCATAAGAGAGAAGTAGAAGAGCATGTAGGGTCCTAGATCGAGTCATCTTTGCTTTAAGAGGAGAGTCTCCTCATTTCTTTTGTGTTTGCATTTGTCTCATTAGTACGATTTTTAATGAGAAGTCTCTTTTTTATAAGGCCCTAATTAACAATAAATCACCTCATCAGACATAAGTTCGACCAGCACAACTCATCAATTATAATAATAAAAGTAAATGCTATCAAAAAGGACAAATTCTTAATTTACCTTTGATGGGATTTCAGGATACTATTGCACCCAAACTTAAGCATCCGCTACCTAGTTGGAGTCGAGAGTCTGGTCGTTTGGAAAGAACATCAGCGCCAAGTGAACCATCAAAAATGGCTTCTGAATCTGAACTCGCGGAAATTCGTAAGATCCTGACAGTCTTTGCAATGGATATGAACAACATAAAAAGCAAGGTAGAAGTACTAGAACAGATCGAGTCATCTTTGCTTTAAGAGGAGAGTCTCCTCATTTCTTTTGTGTTCGCATTTGTCTCATTAGTACGATTTTTAATGAGAAGTCTCTTTTTTATAAGGCCCTAATTAACAATAAATCACCTCATCAGATATAAGTTTGACTAGCACAACTCATCAGTTATAATAATAAAAGTAAATGCTATCAAAATGGACAAATTCTTAATTCACCTTTGATGGGATTTCAGGATACTATTGCGCCCAAACTTAAGCGTCTGCCACCTAGTTGGAGTCGAGAGTCTGGTCGTTTGGAAAGAACATCAGCGCCAAGTGAACCATAAAAAATGGCTTCTGAATCTGAACTCGCGAAAATTCGTAAGATCCTGACAGTCTTTGCAATGGATATGAACAGCATAAAAAGCAAGGTAAAAGTACTAGAAGAGATATCTGAGTCAACAAGAGACCAGTCTAATGATCAAAGGGGCAAGGGACCGGAAGGTAGCACAGCTAAGAATCTGGATGAAGTTTATGAGCTTGACGGAAATGATGAGCACTTTAATGAAAATCTAATATTAACCAACAGAATGACTCAGTTAGAAACAGCCGTGAAGAACATAAAAGGGATTGATGAAATCACGGCAGGAATAGAGGCTCTGAATCAAATCCCTAAGATCCGTTTGCCCAAGAAGTTTGTTATGACAGAAATTGAAAAATTCAATGGAGTAGGCTGCGCAAAAACGCATCTCAAGGTATATGTCACCAACATGCGCACAATGGGCCTCAGTGACGAACAAATGATATTATTGTTCCAACGTACTCTATCAGGATCAGCGCTATGATGGTTAATGTCCCAAGATTCAACTGTAATAGGGACATGGGAAAATATGTCAAGGATGTTCTGGCACCAGTACAAGTACAGCACTGAAATCAAAACTTCTCGACGGGATTTGAAATCCACTAAGCAGATGAATGGGGAAACATTTATTGATTTTATTAGCCGTTGGAGGGCTAAGGCTGCACAGAAGTGGGATAAACCATCAGAAAAGGAACAAGTGGCAATCATCTTGAAAAATCTCTCGCAGGGGTATGTTCAGTATTTAGTTGCCTAGTATCTCCCCACATTTGAATCCCTTTTACAAGCTGGAAGCCAATTTGAGGATGTTTTTGGGATCCTTTCCAACTCTTCTGCCAAAAAACCCTTCACTAATTCCAAACCCAACGTCAACCAAGCCTATATAGCCAACACTTCCACCACCTCAGTTCAACCCCCAGCTCAAACCAATAATCAAGCAAAATCAGGTAGAGCCCCCTTCGACAATTCACAAATCTAGGGATGACCCTCACTGTAGCCTTTAAAAAACTATTGAAAAAAAGACTCCTCACCCCTCTCCAACCTCGACCTTTGCCAAACCCCGTACCAGTTTTACATAACCCTAACATCTTTTGCGAATTCCATCAAAGCCCTGGTCATCATATTGATCGATGCATCTCTCTCTGCCATGCCATCCAAAATCTCATCGATGATAAAAAGTCATCATTCCTACCCCAACACCGCCAAATGTCACCACCAATCCATTACCTGCATATCAGCCTCCGCCAATACTGAATATGGTTTCAAACACCCAACTATCATTCGACACAGTCTCTTTCTTCCATCCAATCTACGCCAAACCACCCAGTTATCCTCTTATCGGAATAGTTTTCAATAATGAGATCTATGCCACAAGCCATGAGCCATTTGATCTAACTGAAGATGAATCACACTGTCTATCCCTACCTCGCTACGATAGCCCATCATATACCAGTTACCTCTTGGCAGAAATGATCTCGAAAAATCCATTCTCTTTAACAGATGAAGATCCTTATCTATTGACCGAAGAAGACGAGCTATTTTCACTCTCTTGTGATGAAGTCAAGCACATGACACGAGGAAGGAGAGTCTTTAAGTCACCGAAACTTAGTATTGACAATCCAGCGGCCTTAGCAAGGAAAGAAAAAATAGACCCCATCCAGGAAACTATTGAAGAGGATGATATCGTTATCAAACAGTTAAAAAAAGCAGGCGCCAACATTTCAGTTTGGGGTTTGCTCATGGCTTCCACAACTCATAGGGAAGCTGTTCTCAAAGCATTAAGGGTAGCCCAAGTTTTCCTTGACACATCTCCAGATCAATTAGCCAGTATAGTAGGGGAAACCTATGTTGAAAATAGTCTATATTTCTCAGACTCAGATCTCCCAAAAGAAGGGCCGAGCCACACAAAGTCGTTACACATTACAATTGACTGCAATGGAATGAGAGTCCATCTACTCTTGGTAGATAGTGGAAGTGCACTAAATGTCTGTCCTTTGAAGACCGCAACTTGCCTCGGGTTCAAAACAGAAGACTTCAAACCAACTAGCCAAGGCGTCAGAGCTTACGATAATACGAAAATGGATGTACTAGGGACTTTGATGTTACGAATATCCATGGGTATAGCAGACTTTCCTGTGGAATTTCAAGTCTTGGATATTCAGTCATCATTCAACCTATTACTAGGGAGATCGTGGCTGTATCAGATTAATGCCGTACCTTCTACTTTGCATCAGAAGATTAAGTTCATCAAAGACGGTTTAGTAATCACACTTCATGGGGATGCCAAAATTATGGGGATTGTGAACGAAATCAAAACCAAGTCGTACCTGAAATTCAACCTAAATAGAAAGAAATACAATTCAGCTGTTTGAATTTGAAAACATTAATGCTGTTCAGTGGGACGATTCTGCGAAAAAGCTGGTACCTATCGATAATATGTTCAGTTGTTGCGTGGCCAGCATGTTCAAAAACATGAGATTATTCTCAAGCATGGATTTGGGTCGTAGACAACAGGGGATCAAAGCTGCACCAGCCATTCAAGAAGTAGTTGGGATATTCGGGTTGGGGTATGAACCTACCGAAGAAGATTGGGCCTGATATTGGAAGACAAGGAAAGATAAAGCAAACGCGATGAGACAAGGGCATGTCGCTGATCTAATCAAAATGAAGCCTTATCGCAAAACCCTTAATGGGTGCTTCGTGAAAGTAGGGAAAGATTTCCCTTATTGTGGTTTTCCAGAACCCTTTATCGACCACGTCACGGGTACTCGCCAACCAAGATTTGAGATTTTCTTTGGGATGGGTTGGCCTAACAAGGAAGAAGATAAAGCATCTAAAGAATTTGAAGGAGCAAATGATTGACAGACGACCATGGATTCACTCAATATTTTCTCAAATGTTTTTCGAAGAAGGAAACATGTCAGTCTTGTCAGTCAAGAGTGGTTCTCAAAACCCACAGTTTGTAATCACACCCGCAGTTGGGTCTCTTTCCAATTACTATATAATGAGTCATTTGCTGTATGTTGGGTCTAGTCATGATGAGTCTGTCGGGTCCGTAGTAAGTCTTGTCACCCCATCTATCTTTAATGAAATATAAGAAGTTTCTGATTACCCCTAGTGCAATAATGATTTAATTGATAATCTGACTTCGAAGGATGAATCTTCTAATGAAGAAACTCCTATCGAATTAATTAAACTACTTGAACAAGAAGATGAACGTCATAACCTGTAATGGAAGAAACATAACTAGTCAATTTCGAGACTAAAGAAAATCCTCAAGAGATTCAAATCGGAGTCATCTTATCTCTTGAGGAACGCGAAGGGATAGTAGATTTGCTCAAAAAGTTCAAAGACGTATTCGCGTGGTCTTATGAGGACATGCCAGGAACAAGTACATATATCGTTCAACATCCATTGCATCCCGATGCTCGACCGATAAAGCAGAAATTCCAACGTATGAAGCCAGAATGGACTTTGAAGATTAAAGAAAAGGTCACTAAGCAGATCAATGCCCGATTCTTGAAAGTGGTGGAGTACCCAGAATGGATTGCTAATGTAGTCCTACTTCCCAAAAAAGATGAGAAAGTGAATGTGCGTGGACTTCAGAGATTTAAATAAGGCTAGTCCAAATGATAGTTTTTCGTTGCCTCACATAGATGTATTGGTCGATAATACAGCAGGGCACACCATGCTTTCGTTTATGGATGGGTTTTCGGGGTACAACCAGATAAAAATGAACCCTCGCGACATGCAAAAGACACCATTCATCACGCAATGGGGAACCTTTTGCTACAAAGTCATGTCTTTCGGTTTGAAGAACGCTGGAGCTACCTATCAAAGAGCAGCTACGACCTTATTGCACGACATGATACACAAGGGGGTCGAGGTCTATGTGGATGACAAGATAGTGAAATCCAAAAAATGATCGGGACACGTTGCTGCATTAGAGAAGTTTCTTACAAGGATCCAAAAATACCAGTTACGCCTTTACCCTCAAAAATGCGTATTTGGAGTGACTTATGAAAAATTACTTGGATTCGTAGTCAGTCAAAGGGGGATCAAAGTAGACCCTAGAAAAATCAAAGCTATACAAGAAATGGCACCTCCTAGACTAAAAAATAGATTCGGGTGGTTCTTAGGCAGAATTCAGTATGTTAGCAGATTTATTGCTCAGCTCACCAATGTGTGCGAACCTATATTCAAGCTTCTCAAGAAAAATGAGCTGACAATATGGAATGAGCAATGCCAAAAAGCCTTCAACCAAGTTAAGGATTATCTTTTAAATCCGCCCATTTTGGTTCCACCTACCCCAGGTGAACCACTTCTCCTTTACTTGTATGTCACGGAAGAAGCTATGGGATGCATGCTGGCACAATATGATAAAAATAATCACAAAGAGATAGCCATCTACTATATCAGCAAGAAGATGTTAGAGTATGAATGAAAGTATTCAACTCTCGAAAAGACCTGCCAAGCACTAGTATGGGCTACTCAAATGCTTCAGCACTATATGCTCTCTCATTCAGTCATTCTGTTATCTCGGATGGATCCCCTAAAATATCTCTTCGAGAAGCCGGCATTGACAACAAGAACTGTACGTTGGTTATTGTTATTGTTAGAATTTGATATTACGCATGTTACACAGAAATCTATCAAAGGAAGAGCAGTCGCAGAATACTTGGCTGATCATCCAGTGGTAGAAGGAACAAGACCTACCAATCAATTCCCAGATGAAAATATCCTGAACATTGAAGAATAATAACAAAATAAAGTATGGCATTTATACTTTAATGGAGCGGCAAATCAGAACTGGTTTGGAATAGGGGCAGTCTTGTTCTTTCCCGAAGGATGCCATATTCCGATTGCTTTTAAGCTAGTTTTCTCCAATACTAATAATACAACTGAATACGAAGCATGCATCGTTGGGCTCGAGGCTGCTTTTAATCTAGGTATCACAGAAATTGAAGTATTTGGAGATTCAGCTTTGGTTATACATCAGTCGTTGGAAGAATGGAAAACTAAGGACGTGAAACTGAAACCCTATCACGAGTATATGCTAAATTTAGTAAGGAAGTTCAAAGCCATCTTGTTCTAACATCTGTCAAGGGAAGAGAACAGATTCGTTGATGCTCTAGCTACTCTTTCTTCAATGATCCATTTGCCTGCAAGCATGGAACTAAGGCCTATCACAGTCGAAATCAAAGATAAACCTGCATATTGCCATTAGGTCGACATCGCTGCTCGACTCCCTAACGGAAAGCCATAGTACACTGACATCCATAAAGTATTGAAAAAACAAGAGCTCCCAATTGAAGCTTCAAGGAAAGAACGACAAACCCTATAGAGATTCGCATCCCAGTTGAAGCGTCAAGGAAAGAACGACAAACCCTATAGAGATTCGCATCCCAGTTCATCCTGTGCGCAGGAAACTTATATAAGAGGTCTTATGATGAAATTCATTTGTTATGTGTTGACAAAAATCATGCTGAACGAATAATAAAATAGTTGCATTCCGGAGACTGTGGACCGCATATGAATGGAAAGATGTTAGCCAAACGAATCATGAGACATGGGTATTACTGGCCAACAATGGAAACAGATTGTTATCACCTGGTCAAGATTTGCCATAAATGCCTAGTACATGCTAACCTCATACATGCTAGTCATGAGACTGGGGTTTGACTTCGCAATGGCCATTTTCTGTATGGGGTATCGACATAATTGGCAAAATCACACCTAAAACATCAAATGGACATGAGTACATTATCGTGGCCATTGATTATTTTACAAAATGGGTGGAGGCCACTTCATATGCTATTCTCACTGCATCCAAAGTTGCCAAGTTCATCCAAACACATATTATCAGTCGATATGGGGTACCTTCGGAACTAATATCTGATAACGGGTCACAGTTTAAAGCTGAAGTTGTTGCTTTATGTTCAAAGTTCAAGATCCGGCACCACAAATCATCACCCTACCGTCCCCAGACTAACGGAGCAGTTGAAGCAGCTAATAAGAATCTCAAGACAATCATCCGGAAAATGTGTCAATCACATAGGGATTGGTCTGAAAAATTACCATTTGCGCTCTGGGCATTCCGTATCTCGATAAGATCTTCCACCGGGGCCACCCCTTATTCATTAGTATACGGAATGGAAGCTGTCTTACCAGTTGAAATGGAAATTCCATTCCTCAGAATTCTAATGCAAAGTCAGTTATCAGAAATAGACTGGGTTCGTCACCGGTATGAAGAGTTGAATTTAATAGATGAAAAATGACTTAGAGCTCGGTACTATGTGCAAGCATATCAGAAAAGAGTTGCTCGGGCATTTGATAAACTGTTAAAGTTCGCGACTTACAAATTGGGGACCTAGTACTAAATGAAAATCGAGCACCCATCTTCGATCCTAGAAGTAAATTCAAGCCCAATTGGGGAGGTCCTTTTATTATCAAAGAGGTACTACCTGGGAAAACTGTTAAACTCCAAGATCACGATGGCATTGAATTACCAGAACCGAAAAACCTTGACTAGATTAAGCGGTATTATATTTGAGGAGGCCATCTTCGGTCGAACCAATTTTCCTGTCACCCAGTTAAATATCTCATTTCTTAGCCCCTTGCAGCCATTTTAAAAAAATGAAATAAAAAAAAAAACCTTTTTTCTTTCTTAGCCCGATCACCCAACCCAGGGGAGGGAAAATTTTGAACTATGTTTTGGTCTGATCCCAAAATTCTAGGGTACGTAGGCAAACTGAGAAGTTACTTCAAGCCCGACCAGTTCAAAATAAAAAAAATATTCTCCCGCAAAGAAAAATTGTCAAAATGGGGAAGGAAAAGAAAACTATTTTAAAGGAATGCCACACAAGGGGCATTCGGGTTCTTGAGCCTCAAGTCTCATTTCTTTCTTAGCCTACTCCAAAGCCCACCTATGGAAGTCCTCTTAAGTACCGCACGAAAAGGTCGAGGAAAATAGCAAGCGTGATCAGACAATAACTCCAGAAGTAAAAAAAAAAGCCTGCTAGGTTGAAAACCCGAAAGGGCAACTTAGGCAAAAATTAAGGCAAGCTTGCAAGGTTGAAAATCCGAAAGGACGACCTTGGTAACAATCAGAGCAAAGAAAAAGAAAATTGTAAGCTCGTTAGATTGAAAACTTGAAAAGGCGGTCTAGGCAAAAGTTAGAGCATGCTCGCTAAATTGAAAACCTGAACATGCAATCTAGGCAAAAGATAGAGCAATTAAAAGAAAATCTCCATCGAGCCGAAAATCTGAAAAGACGAGCCTAGTCAGAGCATCAGAAATCTGAATGACCAAGCTTTAATAACTATTTTAAGTCAGGCAAAGACTTAGAAGCCACATGTATCTCGTCTACGACTGATCTGGAAAAGTTTACTTTCCTAAGTGAGCCAAAGGGGAAGAACGTGATCTCCAAGATGAATCTCAAAAGTGAATATTTGTTTCTAATAGATGAGCCTGACTCATGATTTTCAATAAAGTCAAAATTAAAAGTGAATCCTTATTGCACTTGTGATAATCTAAAACTTCTAATTTTCATATTGAGGGGCACTTCCCCTTCTGTTCGGAAGCATATTTATTTTCCCCAACATTAGGGGCATGTCTTTTCAAAATATGTTCAATTATCTCCAGTGTAAGGTCTTATCAAACTAGGGGCATTTTTGTTCTTAAGCCTGACCAATTCTAGCCTAAAGGGATAAGGAAAATCTGAAATTAAAGGTTACCCCTTCGATAGCATTTTTTGAAAACCCCTGAGGTTCAAATGTTGACCTGACCATTAAAAAAAATGATTCCTATGGAGTGAGATTTTTACTCCAATATTTTACTCAGACCTGCTCAGATTTTACTCAGACCCGCCGAGATTTTTTCTCGGATTTTGTTCAGACGCCGCCGAGGGTTTTCTTGGAATTTACTCAGACCTGCTCAGATTTTGCTCAGACCCGCTGAGATTCTTTCTCGAATTTTGCTCAGACACCACCGAGGGTTTTCTCAGATTTTACTCTGACCTGCTCAGATTTTACTCTGACCCGCCGAGATTCTTTCTTGGATTTTGCTTATACACCGCCGAGGGTGTTATCGGATTTTACTCAGAACTGCTTAGATTTTGCTCAGACCCGCCGAGATTCTTTCTCGGATTTTGCTCAAACACCATCGAGGGTTTTCTAGAATTTTACTCAGACCTGCTCAGATTTTGCTCAGACCTGCCGAGATTCTTTCTCGGATTTTGCTCATACACCACCGAGGGTTTTCTCGGATTTTACTCAGACTTGCTCAGATTTTGCTCAGACCCACCGAGATTATTTCTCGGATTTTGCTTAGACACCGCCGAAGGTTTTCTCAGATTCTACTCAAACACCGCCGAGGGTTTTCTCTGATTTTACTCAGACCTGCTCAGATTTTGCTCAGACCCGCCGAGGCTCTTTCTCGAATTTTACTCAGACAGTGCTGAGGGTTTTCTCAGATTTTACTCAGACCTGCTCAGATTTTGCTCAGACCCACCAAGAGATTCTTTCTCTGATTTTGCTCAGACTCCACCGAGGGTTTTCTCGGATTCTGCTCAGACACCGTCGAGGGTTTTCTTGGATTTTATTCAGACATGCTCAGATTTTGCTCAGACCCGTCAAGATTTTTTCTCGAATTTTACTCAGACAGTGCCGAGGGTTTTCTCAGATTTTACTCAGACCTGCTCAGATTTTGCTCAGACCCGCCGAGAGATTCTTTCTCGGATTTTGCTCAGACACCACCGAGGGATTTCTCAAATTTTTCTCAGATACCACCGAGGGTTTTCTCGAATTTTACTCAGACCCACTCAGATTTTTCTCAGACCTGTCGAGATTCTTTCTCGGATTTTATTCAGATACCGCCGAGGATTTTCTCAGATTTTGCTCAGATGCCACCGAGGGTTTTCTCGAATTTGCTCAGACCCACTGAGATTTGTCTCAGACTTTACTCAGACCTGCAAAGATTTTACTCAGTTTTATCTGATTTTCTAAAAAAACATGTTGCACGGATTTTATGTTGATCTTACACAGTTTGCTATCCTCTTAGCATGAATTTGTAGAATGGAGGTGCATATTTTCAAAATCATTACTACACAATTGCACATACGTGCACTCACATTGTATTCGCATTAGTCAAGGAGAATTTTTCAAAATTCAAGGATCTGACATTTTTTCCAAGGAGAGGTTACCCTCAAGGATTTGGATGTTTCAACAAATTGTCGAATCAGGCTGCAAAATAAGCTGTTACTAGCTTTGGCATTCAGATGTCACACTATCTACCACAATAGATTGGGCATCTAATTTGTTTCCACCCTCTGCCAAAGAGGGGAATCTGTAGATACCTCATTTCGGCATCTGCCTAATTCGACAATTCGTCACCCGGTTTTGGTGGATTCCTAATGATGAATAAAAAAAAACTCGAAGGCTTGTGAGTACTGCTTTATTCTTTCCGTTTTTAGTCTTTTTATCCCCCCTACTCGTCACTACTCGACCTAGAAATTTACTCACGCTACACCTTACACCCGATTTAGCAATCACGTACATTTAGGTTCACTGCACAATTTGATAACTTAGAGACTTTGCTACACTAGGAAAATATAACTTTGGAACTTAGAAATAGTCACACAGGGACTGAAAGAAACTTCACGCTGAAATCCCTAAAAATCTATAAAAATCACAAAAATAACGAAAATACCTTTCATAAATTTTGGATCTCTGAAAAGCCTCGAACGTACCTCTATTGCACTCAGAATGTGATTTCGAGTCTAACGGGACCAAAATCGATGAAAACAGAGAAAATTATAAAAATTGGTAAAAAAAAACCATCAAAATGACGAAAATATCCCTCATAAAATTTGGACTTCCGAAAAATCTCGAAAGTACC
>NC_141385.1:31962988-32078221 GCF_017979445.1 Akebia trifoliata | reverse complement strand
TCACTGTTCATCTCACAAAATATTTCAGTAAACTAAGAATTTTGACTGAAATATTAAATCTTAGATATAAAATTGCAAGATTTTGGTAGAAATATTTTGATATGTAGTAAACTTTGATCAAAGTATTCTTTATTAATAATATTACTCTAAAAATATTGATAAAATTTATAACAATAACAGAACTTATGAATTGCTTATAGAAAGAACTTGTGAATAATAATAATAATGATGATCACTCATAAAAATTACACAGTATGCAATTGTTAAAATAAATGAATCTAAATTAATTAGATATTACATTATTTTATTTTGATATATTCTAACATATTAGTTAGTTGCTATAAGCATTCTCATCAGGGGCGGAGCCAGGATTTTGCCCATGTGGGGTCAACCAAGAGTAGAAATTTTTTTGTGAGGACAGTTAAGGGAGAAAAAAAAAATAGTTGGGGGGGGTGGGGGGGCAACTAATAGTGGAAATTTTTTTTTGTGGGGGCAATAGTGGTAGATTGTTTTATCTGCTGCTAAAATCTGTCGCAATAGCTCACTAATTCATCAACTTTTGAAAATTCTTGTGGGGGCATGTGCCCCCATTGTAATTTCGCCCCTGATTCTCATGCAATTTTCTATCTTATATCATTTTCTACAATTTCAATAAAAAATCCTTAATATTTCTATCATTTTCATGACTATTGTAAATACTGATTAAAATATTTCCATTTCTAGAGTGACCAAAATAGACATTGAAATCTAAATTTAACACCAAAATGTATCTTAGTAGCAACTAAGGAATTTAAATTACTTACGAATTATAGTGCTCAACAACAAGTACAACTGTGCCCTTTTAGTTCAAAGTCTCTTATCTTGATCTCAAGTCGCTTAACATTGAGATAGTCATCTGAGATGATCGAAATCCCAAGCATTGTGACATTAACAATAACTGATCAAATAAGTATATTGATTTAATAAGTGCTTCACTGGTATATTGATTCAAATACGTGATTCTTTGCATGAAAAGAGAAAGTGTTTACAAATAACTATATTGATTTAATGAATGTCTCCCGTTCGGCACCCAACCATTTACCCAACAATTTGCCCAACCATTTTGTCTTACATGGGTTAGAAGTTTTGGAATGGCTGATTTTTGGTGAGGATGATCTCTATGGTGAGGAGATCATCCTCACCAAAAATCAGCCCATTCCAAAACTTCTAACCCATGCAAGACAAAAATGGTTGGGTGCTGAACATTTCCCTTCATTAATAGTAAATAACATAAAAAAAAATGAAGATAATCAGTTTTTTTTTTTTTTTGGTCTCTTTATGTCTTTGATGCATTTGTTTTTCTGATAGTTATGTTTGATACATATTGGATGGTATGAACGTGACCAACTGGAAAATTAGTTTTCATATCCTACTTTACCAATCAACTCTATCTTGAGTCGAGAGAAACATCAGCAAGGGATGGAAACTCTTTTGTTACCCAAGATCTGTTATTTAACTGCCGGTTACTCTGACCTGAGGGAGGAAAGAAGTCTAATCACCTCCGTATTTTCCTTTTCTTTCGGTGTCTTCTGTACATCACTGGTAATTGGTTGGTACTGGCCCAGGGCTTTATTATTTTGCTGGAAAGAGAAATACTCTTGAGTGAGCTCATAAATCCGAGTGATATTGTTTGATTCGGAATACATATAATTCATTTTTTCCGTGGTCTCCTTGGCTCTGTCCGAGAACATGAAGTTGGCACTGATATGTCATTCCAGAATATCCCACATCCATATGACAATCTGAGTATCTTGTTGTTCCCACAACTAAATCACATTAGAATCGTTAGAATTGCGTATATTCTTGTGTTTGCCCTTTGCTTTCAAGAATGCCTCCATTGCTTTAGGCCACAAAATGTTATACTACTTTCATTGAGTTTAATGAAAGTTATCTTGATGTGTTTCTGTTACTTTGGGGTATGTTAGTATCGTAGGTTGGGTAGTAGGGAGTGAATATTGTTGAAGGGGAGAGTTTGTCTCCGAAATAAAAGGGGAGTCAAATAACAGAGGTACCGTTTCCTCCTTTATAGAGAGTGGGTAGCTGACTTGGTTAGCTAATGGGTAGATTTAGTGGTTAGAGAAAAGTTGAGTACAAGCCTCAACGGCTCTCATTTTATTTGTATTTAAGTTGCTGCTGGACTGTGAATAAAATCATCTCTGAAATTTCTATTTGAACTTCATCAGAAGTCTTGGAGGCTCTGGTTCCCCTCGAAGTGAACCAATTTGTTACTCTTTTCACCTGCTAATATAGGGAAGAAGAAATCAAGATGCATCATATCTGAACCCCAGCAAGATCCGAAGATAACTCCATATTTGTTTTCTGCTCCATGAGATAAACTACAGTAGATTGTTCTACAATTTTGTAGTGTTTCCCCACAAACTGATTTAGGGTTTTTTTAACCTAGTTCTTTATTGATTTTCTACTAAGAACCCTCTCCCTCACGCATGAATTTCTAAAAGCCAAGAATCACAGAAAACCTCCAAATTCAACTGATAAACTGTACTGGAAGCACTCTACACTCTATCCAGAAACAACAACCTAGAATAGAAGAAAGAGATTTGATTTGAAGTCCTTTTTGATCAAATTGCACCTAAAATATGAAGAAAACAACTTCCAGATGAGCTCTCCGAACTCTTGACACTTGATGAAATTAGACCAAAAGTTGGAGAAACAACCTCCAGAAGAAATCACCTAGGCCATAATGGTCTAGAAACAGGTTTGTAGGTTTGATTTCACCAAAAATACCACCAACTAACTTGGAACAGCACGAACCACCAAAAATCCCTCTTAGGTTTAATCGCATGAGGGGATACATAAAATCACAACCTGAAACTATTAATTTTAGTTACGAAAACTATTATAAAAGAAAATAGTATTAGTATAATACTTCCAAAGCAACATGAAACTTTGAACCATGCCTCCGAGTATGTTCATCCTTTCTTGCTCAAACTTAGAAATATTATGCATTGGCATATTCCCATAATATTTCCATCATTTCCACTGCTTTTCACTGCAGCAATTTTACAATGGTCGAAATATTTCTATGCAAGATTCATTTCCAAGCAGTCTGAAATGTAACCAAAAATCAGAATTTAAAACATGGATTCGATGCACACTTTGTTCCATTTTAACTTATCATATTGATTTTGAAATTGACCTTGGGCATTATGTTGTCAAGATTATTCATTCATTGTCTATAATGGAATAAATTTTGACATATTTCCAAGTTAAACATTTTTTATTCTGGTGCAGGTTTCACAAACTGATGTAAAAGTTTTCTTTGAATTAACATGTGGTCAGGTCAGCACAATTCCATGTGACTCTTATTTTTCTGAGTGGTTGCCAAACATTATTAGCAGTAAGTAGTTGTTACTTACATAGTTGGCTCACTTTGTCATTTACAGGTTTCTCGTCTTAGGCTTTTGGGGGATCATGTGCACTCAACACGCATTGCATTTGTTGAGTTCATTACGGTAAGCTTTCAAACTGCTGTATTAAAGTAATTGATAACATTGGCTGTCGCATTATAGATACAGATATGAGCACAGAATGATCCTTCGTTTTCCTGAGTTCCAAGACATGGTTAAGGATATGGGCTTCCCACAAAATATATCAGTACGATGCCTATTTTAGTCGTTTTACTCACATCATGGAAAGTCAAATGAAACTTGTATTAAGTATGTAACAATGACATGCACACTTGTGTCAGTGTTTGACACTGGTTTTTGGTGAAACTCGAAACATCGACACATATGACATACCTACACATGTGTTATAATATAAAATTTGAGCTATATTTTCTCAGAAACAAGGTATTAAAACTCCATAATTTTGCAAAAATCCTTTTCCCTAGGTCTCAGCATCGAGAGGAACTTTTTTACCGGTACATCAAAGGGCATAATTTTATTTTATTTTTTTGGCAAAATTTCTGTCAAAATCACTTGATGTAGTTACATCATAGTGGTTTATATTTCTATTGTCCATGGTGCAATTATGTTTCTGTGTGCATGACCAAGGCTTTTTGGGGTAAAAAATTTCAACCTAAATGTCTATGACTATGCATGGACGAATTATATTTTATTTATGTTTACCTATTTATAACTTGGTCTTCAGAAAAATATATATTTTTCAATATTTTAAAGAAAAAATTATGTAATATCTAATAAAAATTATATAGTTTAACAAATATGACTTGTAAATTATTCATAGCATTCATTAATTACCAGATATCAGTTATGATTGATTAGTTATCTGGTGTTGGACACATGGCTCAATTGGTTGACATATTGCAATGCAACTTTGAGGTTTTGGGTTCAAGTCCAGCTTTCCTATAAAATATGGAAAATACATAAATGAATAAAAAAAAAGATAGATAAATTATCTGTAAAAAGAAATTTCAATGAAAACTCTAAATTTTTTTTGAACATCTTGGAGAATTTAGAATAATACAGTGCCTTGCATCCATATTCTATGCATTGTAGGGCATGTCAGAGCATTCATTGAATCGATTATATTCTAGTTACTTGAAATTTTACTAACTAAAAAAATATTAAAAAGAAACAACCAGAGATAATTTACGATTACCATGAACATGGCTTCCACGATCTCCAGAAACTGCTAAAGTTGATCAGCCACCACCACCATTACTATTATTTGATAACGTCTCTTAAATCGAGAAAAAAAAATTAGTAAGACATGGGAGGTCCTGGTTGCCCAAGATTTGAGACCTAACAGCCTCATACTCTGGCTTGAGTGAGTGGAATAGGAATGTGGACATGGAATAGTCTTTGTTTGGTTACTATGTGGTTCCAATGCAATGGTCAGTGGAAGGAAAACAGAGATCTCCAGTCTCCAGAAAATAGGATGTTTTAGTATGCCTTATCCACATTCTTAATGTCATTCTTGATTATGCCTGTTCCAAGATTGAATCTTTATTGTGTAATATCTATTCATTTAATCAAAAGAAAGTCTCTTTATGATTCTTGATTGGATTATTATTGATCTTTATCGAGTCTTTATCAATTCTCAACAGTTAATAACCTATACAATACATAACTTGTCGAAATGAAATGAAATTACAAATGGAGTGGCTTCTAAAATACCAAACTAAACAACACGAGATGGTTAGAAAAGAAGTTGAGTTTTACAGGGTAGGTGGCAGCTAATTGAGCATTGGGCTATAAAGAAAACATTAACATTTAGTTATACGCATTTTGTGTAGTTAAAGTAACATGATTATGATAATTTTCATTTATAATTATAGTTATTTTTTGCAGTTTTTCCTTAAACATCTTAACCACCATGTAATAAAATGTCGTGGAATTCTTGTCATCACTTTTTATTTTTGTTTAGGGGTAATAAGTTATTAGTATTAGGGATATATGTGTGTGAGGTCGATGGTTATGGATGGATTCATTTTCTTTGACACGCTTCCTCGTCAATTTAGGAAAATCAAATTTTGTTGATCTGATTGAAGCTTGTGAATTACTTGGTGTTTAAATCCTCTATGTAGAGGATCATTTTAGTCGTGGGCCTGTGGATACTCTCATATGTTAAAGCCTCACAAGGATTTTAGTGGTTTGGTGATGTTGCGGGTAAGTTTTGTGGCATTTTTCATGTAGTAGAAGGTGATTGTTGTTGTTTGTGTGTTTTTTTGAAGCCAATAGATCCTCTTTGACCTATTCTAAGTTGTGAGATTTCACTAGAAGGGTTTTTCGCTCAGTTATAGGTTGTGTGATTTCACCAGAGAGATTTTTCTATTAGTTTATGAGGATTTTTCACAAATCTTAATTGTGGTAAAAGCACCACAAATTTGTAATGAAATTCTATTGTGTTTTTATAGTTGATTTATGGATTAGAAAACGATCATGGGGGTTTCCTAAGACCTTGTAGGGGTTCAGATGGCTTCCATTAGAATTAGGAAGCAATTACATTCATTGGTCTAAAGCAGTAGAGGTATTTTAGAAAGCGAAAGGGAAATGTAGCCACCTGATTAGGGATAAACCTATTTTTCATGATCTTATTGTGATTGTTGAATGAGAGTAAGAAGTTGCTCAGATCGTGACATGGATGCGGAACAATACGGAGCCACAAATAAGTACTAATTTTATGTTCTTGGACACAACTAAGGAGATATGGGAGCGGGTGAAGAATATGTACTCAGGATCTACCAGAATTTATTAACTCACACGAGCATTTTTCTCTACAACAAGATGACAATACACTTGAGCAGATTTTTGCAACCATGATACATGTACGTGAGGAATTAAATCAGTAACAGCCTATGGCTAGTGATATTCAGTAGATGGATAAACAAAAGAGAGGATAGAGAAGTGATTAGGTTGCTATTCTCACTCAAGCTAGAGTTTGAGTTTGTTAGGTCTCAAATATTGGGCAGTCAAGACTTGCCATCTCTTACTAATGTTTTTTTCTTGATTCAAGAAAGTGATGTTATCAAATAATAACAAGAATCCACATCAATCACATACAGATTCAATAAAAAAATCCTCAAAGATCCATCCATAATCAATCCTTATAAAAAAAGAATTGATAAAGACTCGATAAAGATCAATAATAATCCAATCAAGAATCATAAAGAGACTTTTTTTTGATTAAATGAATAGATATTACACAATAAAGATTCAATCTTGGAACAGGCATAATCAAGAATGACATTAAGAATGTGGATAAGGCATACTAGAACATCCTATTTTCTGGAGACTGGAGATCTCTGTTTTCCTTCCTCTGACCATTGCATTGGAACCACATGGTAACTAAACAAAAACTATTCCATGTCCACGTTCCTATTCCACTCACTCAAGCCAGAGTATGAGGCTGTTAGGTCTCAAATCTTGGGCAACCAGGACCTCCCATGTCTTACTAATGTTTTTTTCTTGATTTAAGAGACGTTATCAAATAATAGTAATGGTGGTGGTGGTTGATCAACTTTAGCAGTTTCTAGAGATCATGGAAGCCATGTTCATGGTAATTGTAAATGTACCTCGAGCACCTCAACACTACCTTTAATGGTAAATCTATCTACTTCCACCTAGTTGGGGAATCGGCGTGGTGCCAAATACCCTCCGATGATCAAGTTAGTATCTAAGTTGTAGAAAATAATGGTTATAAAATTGAATCACCACCTAAAAGTCCCTTCTAATATGGCTTCCTCCTCTATTATAGGCTAATCTCTTTCCTTGACACATCAACCCCTTTCCTTATAGAAGGGAATTCTTGATGATTCTTTTTTGGATCTTCGGGTTCGTCAAGGGAAAGCCTTAACAAGGTAGAAATTTATCCATTTGGAAAGAACTTGATCAATACAGTCAACTTTTCCAAGATTCTTGGGATATTTTCCTAACTCATTGGGAGCATGGTTGAGTTCATCCCAACCATCTGAGTTTGTCCCAACTATTCCGAAAAATGAACAGTTTAGCTCAGCTCAACCAAGCTGAGCTAATCTAGACCGCAGGTATCCTGGGGTTAAATTGAGCTGGAATGTAATCTCTCCTATCCTTTGTACTCTTCTTAAATCCCGCTACGTGTAAAGCCAGGATTCAGTCCAAATTCTATCCTATACAAGTACAACCAAAAAGTGTCCATGCAATGTCCAATACAATATCAGTATTATATTATGTACCCTAAATATTTTGAAGAATCTAGGTATCATAGGCGATAACTGGATGGTTGCATTAATTGATTACTATTTTTAAGTTAAAGATGAAGATTCTGCAAAGGCTTTGTATTTTCACTTTGGTTATTACCATAAGATTTTACAATATAATTGTTCATTGACTTACCAATCTGTACAAGCTACGCCATTGCGCATAGTTCACATATCAAAAGCTGAAATGACTACTTTTATTAAAAGCACTCTTGCAAGCTTACATGTCTCTTAGTCTTACATGGCGCCTTTCAGAATTCACACGATTCTAGCTATAAAATAATTTGAAAAAATTTAAAGAGATTTCTTACTGACCTATTATAGTAATGATCAAAAAACTATTAGGAATTTTGAATGAAGAGTTTCCATTTCTTTGGAGGAGGAATTCCCCTCATTCTTGCATGCATACTTGTCAAATATACTGTTTCACTTAGATTTCATGTGTTGGTAGCCAACCAGCTTAAAAATTCTTCGAAGGGATTTCTTGGAGTCTGAAGGAGCAAAATAGAGATTTCATTTAGTTCATCAGAAAATGGTATAACCTAAGAATTTTGGTGAATTAAACATAATGAAATCGGGGATTATGATCGAAGCACTTCGAAAAAATGAAGAAATATTAACAACTGCTTTGGAAATGGTTATGGTAATTGTTAGAATTCTGTATAACAGAACTTTGTTTCTGTTATATACACGAACAGCCAGGCTGTTCTGTGTTTGTGCAACAGCCCTAGAACTTTTAATTCAATCGAGGTAGGCTACCTTATGTTATTTATGTGGGCACCACATACTTTTTATTAGTTGTTTTTAATAAATAGAGGCCGGATCCTATAACTTATGTTGTGTTCGTCTCTCTCTCTCTAATCTTCTTCTTCTCCTCTCTCTCTTCTAGTTGCTCTAGGTTTGGGTTTCTTACTTGGTATCAGAGCGGAGCTTTTTTTTTTTCCTTCAATTTTTTTAGGTTTTATTTAAACCCTTTTTTTCTTTTGCAGTTGAACTTTTATTTGTGCAGTTTTGTGGTGAAAAGAACTTCGGTTCGTTGTGTTGTTTCAAGATAAACCCTAGATGTGTATCTAAGTCGTGGTTGTATATTTATGGTTGGTTGTGACTGAGTTTTGGGGCTGTGTGGTGCTATTTTTCAGTTGTTTTAAAATGTTTAATTGTGGTGTGTGGTGTCTAGGTCAGTTTTTTGGTGGAAATTGGATTTTTGATTTACCCAAAATTGGTGGAGTTCTTTCACCTCCAACCTTTGCTGCACATCTCTTAGGTGTCTTTTACATTGATTGTTTTCTCCCTCGTTGTGTGTATGCTCCTCTTCGTGGTGGTTCTAATGGATGAGCGGAGCTCTTCAAGTGATGATTTGACAAAAACAATTACTTCGGGATGGTTGAATGGAAATAACTACTATTCTTGGTCCTATGCTATAAATGTGTTCCTAAGAGCCAAGAAAAAAATAAAGTTCCTTGTTGAAGATCCTCCTCCTGAGCATACTCACCGACTTTCCAAAAAGTCTTTGATTAAATCGTGATTTTAAAGACTAGTGATTAAATCACGACTTTTTAAGAAAGTTGTGAGACTTTTGAAAAAGTCGCGATTTAATAAAAAAAATGATTTAATCGTCACTTTTTAAAAGGTTTTTTTCATAGACCATTTATTCTTAAAGTTAAAATAGGATTTGATGATGTAAATGATAACACGACTTAATAGAAAAAAATACATTGTCCTAACACTATTTCGATTTTTTCTCGATTTTTTTTTCAATTTTTCCCTTGCCGACTTTTTCCCGAACCCCGACTTGGTGACTATGTTCCTAAGGATTCAAAGAACTATGAAGATTTGTGGAGTGAAAATTCATTGCTTAGGACCTAGCTTTAGTTAAGCACGAAGCTGCTTGTGACTTCCAATGTCCAACTCCTTGATACTGCAAAGAAGATTTGAAGCTCTCTTGCAGTGATGTACTCTCAAAAAAGTAATCTGACTAGGGTGTTTGAGCACATGTTTATACCAAATAGGGTGATACCCCTAAATGAACATCACAGCAATCTGAAAGGCATATGGGAAGAATTAACCTTTGAGCACTGATTTGGAAGTTTAGCGACGCCAACGAGAATAGTTCGCATTGATGTTGTCCAGTCTTAACTCATAGTACAATGTATTCAAGGATCAACTTTTGGTTGGTGAGCGACTTCCTTTTGCAGCGAATGCTTATTCTCGCCTTCAAAGGGTATTTTTTACGCACTCAACTCCCTCTTCTCTTAACAAGTCATTTGGCTTAATCACTAGTGATGGTACTCGTGGGATTTCTCGTAGTGGACACGGCGATACTCGCAGTGGTGGAACCCATGGGGGTCGTGGTGATGGTATTGTTTCTAGCCATGGTACCAATTGGTCAAATTGGAAATGCAACTATTGTGATAAGACAGGGCATACTAAAGATTGTTGTTGGGACTAATGGGACGTCTTGACTATGCCCACGATGCATCTATTGATACATCCTCCACATATGTCATTCAACCATCTGCTTCCAGACTCTCGATTATTAATTCTGAGTCTCAAGACAATCGTACTGCTTAACTCAATCAGATCCTTGGAAGTTGTCATGTCTACCCTTTCCTTCATCTTCTCTCACAACAAGTATGGTCAATATAGGTAATTCTGCTTGTGTAGTTACTCGATTCCCTTCATCTTCCTTGGTTATTGACTCTGGTGCTAGTGCTCATATGTCTGGTATCTTTTCCCTTTTTTCTAATTTTCACTTATTTAGATCTCATATTATTTTAGTTGATGGTTCTTCTCATCCTGTCCTTGACATTGGTGTTCTTTACACTATCAACTCCATGACACTCGCTTCTCGCTTATTTGTTCCTCAATTTATTTTTAATCTTCTATCTGTAAGTCAGCTAACAAAATCACTAAATTGTTTTGTAACCTTTTCTCCTATCTCCTGCGTTTTTTAGGACCTCAAGATGATGAACGTGATTGGTTCAGGGCATGAATGGAATGGGTCATATTTTTTGGATTGTGATGAGTCGATTCTTACTTTGAGTGTTGTCGTCTCTCCTCTACAGTGACATTATCATTTGGGTCACTCGTCATTTTAGAATTTGTGTCAAGTTGTTCCCACATTGAGTATTATTTCAATATTAGAATGTGAGGTTTATAAGTTAAGCAAGCATCACCGTAGTAATTTTCCTAGCCTAGAGAGTTGTTACTTGAGTCCTTTTGATGCAGTCCATTCAGACATTTTGGGTCCTGTAAGAATAAAGTACCTTTTGGTTTTTCTTATTTTGTCATTTTTGTGGATGATTACTCTAGAATGACTTGGTTTTTTTTTTTTAACGAAAAGCCGTTCTGAACTATCCAAAATTTTCTTAGCTTTTATAATAAAATATTTGTTTAGTTTGAACTTCGTGTTAAAGAATTTCGTTCTGACAAGCCCTTGAGTATGCCCAAAACACTATGTCTAATCTTTGCAAAGACCTTGATATTATCCATTAGACTACTTGTCCACATACCTCCCAATAGAATGGCATTGTTGAACATAAACTTCGGCATCTTTAGGATGTGACCTGCATCTTATTGTTTAACATGTCCATTCCTAAACCTTATTGGATTGATGGTGTTCTTATTGCTTGTTACCTCATTAATCGAGTTCCTACATCTGTTCTAGGTGGTCAAACACCCTTCTCTTTGTTATATCGTAAGGCCACGCCCTTTTTTCTTATTCTGCATGTCTTTGGTTGTGTGTCCATCATCAACATTCTTGGGACTGTTCATGATAAGTTGTCTCCTTGTGTTATTAAGTGTCTTCTTGGGTTATCTCAAGATTCAAAAGAGCTATCGTTGTTATGATCATGTAAGACGTCGGTATTATACTAGTGTTGATGTCACCTTTTTTGAGTCGACATTGTTTTTATCTACTTTGGGTCGTCAGTTCGATTCTGATCTAGTTCATTCTCGTCAGGGGGAGTTAGTTTTGCCTATTGTTCCTCTTCCAGTGCCATCTCCTCATTGTTTGCAAGTTTATCAATGCTCTCAGCATCGCCTAGTTGTATTTTATGGTCCAACAGTAGCCAAACCATCACCTAAATCTCTTGAGGACATTCCACCTCCTTTTATAACACCAGCATCCTCCACGTTGCTTATTGTATTGCGGAAAGGTATTTGTTTCTGCACTAACCATCGTATTTTTAATTTTGTATCTTTTCATCGCCATTCAACTACTTTTTGCATTTTAGTTGTCAATTGTTTCTGTTCCTAGTACTTATCACAAGGCTTTATCTTCTTTTGGATGGAAACTTGCTATGGATGACGAGATGCATGCCCTTTATCAAAATTAGACTTGGGACCTCACCACTCCTCCTTCAGAGAAGACCACTGGTTGTCATTGGGTGTACATGGTAAAGTATCAACCTGATGGCTTAGTTGATTGCCATAAGACTCAATTGGTGGCTAAAGGGTATACACAGACTTATGGTGTTGATTATTGTGAAACCTTTTTACCTGTTACTCACCTCAACTCTATTAGAATTCTTCTATCTGTCACAGTAAGTTTTAACTGGCCGCTTACCAATTAGACATCAAAAATGCATTTCTTCATGGAGATTTATAAGTGGAAGTGTATATGGATCAGCCCCCAGGTTATGTGGTTGCAGGGAAAGAAATTCTTTTGTATAAGTTGAAGAAGGCATTGTATGGATTGAAATAGTCTCCACGTGCTTGGTTTGATAAATTTAGCTCTGTGATGCTTCGATATGGGTTTTAACATTCTACCTTCGATCATTCTATATTTACTTGGCATTCCACCTCTAGTATGAGTTCTCATTGTGTATGTGGATGACATTATTGTCATTGGAAGTGACTCTATTGGTATTGTCCAATTGAATGTTCATTTGGGTACTCAGTTCCATAAAAAGACTTAGGTCTCCTTTGTTATTTCCTTAGGATTGAGGTCGCACATTCCAAGGATGGATTCACTCTGTGCGAACACAAGCATGTGTTGGACTTATTATCTGAGACATGTACTCTGGGATCTCGTCTAGTTGATACTCTTATGGATTCTTCTGTCAAACTTGATGCTAGACATGAGGAAGTTTTTTGAGGGCACTGAAAGATACAGGCAGTTGGTTGGCAAGCTCATATTTCTCATAGTTACTCGTCCTAACATTGTTTATGTTGTGGGAATGGTCAATCAGTTTATACATGCCCTTCGATAGCCTCATTGAGAAGCTATCTGTCGTATTCTACGCTATCTGAAAGATGCTCCTAGAAAGGGTTTCTTGTACCGTCCTTCATTTTCCTTTATTATTTCTAAATACTTTGATGCTAACTTAGCCGGGAATTGTTTTGATTGTCGTTCTACCTCTGGTTATTACACATTTGTTGGTGGAAATCTTGTTACTTGGCGTAGTAAGAAGCAAAACATTGTGATTCGTTCTAGTGCTGAAGTTGAATATTGTGTAATGGCTCACATTTCTTCTATATAAATGTATTGTGACAGCCAGGCTGGTATGAGTGTTGATTCTTCATTACTTATGTAAATGTATTGTGACAGCCAGGCTGGTATTTTTATCAGCAACCTTATCTTTCATGAGTGTACCGAGCATATCGAAGTTGACTGTTACTTTGTTTGGGATTTACTCATGCATAAACAGATTGTCGCACCTTATGTGAAGTTGAGTGATAATTTGACTGATTTTCTCACTAAGCCCTTATCTCGAGTATCTTTTTCTTTTTTGTGTACCAAGCTGGGCATCTTTGATATGTATGCTCCAACTTGAGGGGGAGTGTTAGAATTATGTTTCTGTTATATACATGAACAGTCAGGCTTTTCATGTGTGTTTGTGCGACAGCCCTAGGGCTTTTAATTAAATCATGGTGGGCTATTTATCTAATGGGGCCCACCTTATGTTATTTATGTGGGCCCCATAGACTATAGTTTATGTTGTGTTCGGCTCTCTCTCTCTCTAATCTTCTTCTTCTCCTCTCTTTCTCCTCTTCTACTTGCTTTGGGTTTTGGTTTTTTACTGTGATTTTTGGAAAAAAAGATTTATCGAGTGAAATCACAGTTGCATACTAATGGAAAGATCTGAGGATTTTGGCAAAGGAATGAATTTGATTCAAAGTAGGGAACAGGTGAGAGTTGCTCTCTTGCGAAAACAAAGCAAGTTGTACAAATTTATGTTTCTAGAATCTATGGATTTGTTTTATAAAGAATTTTGATAGGAGGATGGAAAAGTCTGTTTGGAAATGGAAACTAGGTGGTAAGCTTTTTGTGCATTCCATCTATGATTTTTCAATGGAGCTTCTTAGAGAACCTTAATTGATTGAGGCTGATTAAGTGATTTTATGCCCATTTGTAAGTAAGCTGTGGTGGGAACCATTCAGTATTTTGATGATTTTTTTTTCTTCTTGAAAATCTACATAAATTCCTAGGGTATGTTTTGAGCTGGGATCCGAATATACGATTTAAGTATCTTGATTACCTTGGTAAATTTGGATCAACTTTCCTAGTGTCTAGAATCTAGATCATGCTATTCCATTCAATTTTGCAATTAAAATGATTTGAAATCAATCAGGTCAGAATCAAAGTCATGGGTTACTTTTCATTATGTTTGCCCGTAGCCTCCCTTTTTTTCCCCATGGTATGAACTCCATTCGATAAAGTTGGAATTTTGAGCCGATATAGGCTTAAGCATTTAAAAGTTGGAGTTGTAATTTGATTGTTAATGACTTCTCATTGTTTTCACCAATGAAACCACTTGGCTTTGGGTGTTGGAATATTGTTAGAATACAAAAGCTTTTCAGGTTTTGCCTTGGAGTTGAATACATATTAATGGGAATATTTTTCCTTTCTCATCAAGAACACTGCTTGTCCACAGCTATTAAATTGATAGACTTTCGAGGTATAATCCAATCTAGGTCAAAGAGAGACACGAAGCAAGCTCATGCATACCCTTTTGCACCATATTTGAGGTCTCAAACCATTTTAGAGATGCTTCCCTCAATGTTTAAGATTATTTACCTTTGGAATCTTTCCCTTACCACACTTAAGAGCAATGAGAGCCAATTTGTTTCAATTGCCAACCAGTTGTAGAAAGACTGCACATAATTCTCAAGTTTGAGGCCATGGGTTCAAGTCCAGCTTACCCACAAAAGACATTTGAGGCCTAGCATCAAAACCCAGCCCTCTCCCCCACTTAACTATCAATGAAAAAAAAATGCTCAAACCTGTAGCTTGATTTGTGGATATATTGCAAAACAACTTGAGGTTGTGGATTCAAGTCCAGTTAAAAATTTCGGTTCACATCAATCATCAATATGTATTTTTGAAGATAATAAGGATAAAAGTTGAGGGGCAGCTGGGCTAAACTGAGTCAAGCAAGGCATCAAACTGGAGCCAATCTACTGTTTTTGATGAGTCTGCATGTCTTTTTGAGACTAATAATTGTTTCCCTTGTCATGGCACAGGCAGAAAGCGCCATTTTTGCACTGAATTGCAGTGGGATGATTTTGGGAACCCTTCCTGTTAGGTATGTTAACTCAATTTTGAGCGGAGGATCTACCTCTTCTACTGAGTTTCTTTTGTGAGTTTGTACTAGTTGTGATTTTATCTGAATCATCACATTGTGAACTGCTTGTGTGTTATTTAGGGTAAGTCCATCGAAGACATTGGTGAGGCCTCGGATTCCTCGTGCAATGTTGCATTAACTAATCAGAGTTGGTCATCAATCGATTCAATTGGTGTATTTCCTCAGAGAGAGAGAGAGAGAGAGAGATTTGAAGTTTTAAAGAAGTGGTGAAACTTTGTTGTTTTAGCATATAACATTCTCTGGTGGTTAGAATTTTCTGCAATCGAACATGATCCTTCAATCTTTGAAGTTTTTATCAGGATTTTTTTTTTTTTTTTGTTCTTTTTCGTTTCTTATTTGTCACCTCCCAAACTTTTCATTTTTATCGCCATTGAGGGTTCTTGATCCAGGTTTATTGTGGAAGTAAGGCAATGACCAAGCAAACGACCTTACTGTTTCACATACCGAGACAGGGTTTAGCTGATTTTGTACCAGAAGCTTGGTTTCAAATATCGTCCAAGACCAACATGACTTGCCCAAGTCAACTCAGTATCGTCTATAAACTAGATGGGTAGACATGGCATCTCAACTGGTACCATATCTTGGACAAGGCATCCTGGATTTTTTTATATTTTACTTGAAATAATTTTTTTTTTTAAATAGTTAAATTCATATTATCGGGAAAAAAAACATGATTTTATGACCAACTTCTTCTAATATAACTTATTTTATAAAAAAAATTATAGCTATTTTCATATAAATATATCTAAATAAATAATTGTAAACCGAGTTCAATGGTTTATATTGTCCAAGACAACTCGATCTCGTCCATGAACAAGAGATGTAAATCGTTGTTTTGAAACAAGAGCCGGGATGATATGACCCCCCACTTGGCATATCAGCTCCTTGTGTGGCAAGTTTGGGAACCATAGATCTTTATTCCTTGGGATACATGACTGCACTTCCACATAAAAAAGTGTATCCCAAGTGAACTGTGTATACCAAGGCTAAAGATCTACGGTTCCAAACTTGTCATATCAGGGAGTCGATTGAGTATGCAATGTGGAGGAATTATTATCAACACTCTTAAAACAATGGTCAAAAATGCCATGAGACTCCGAGGAGTCATATTATCAACACTCTTAAAACAATGGTCAAAAATGCCATGAGATTTGCAAAAAGCAAGGATCAAAATGGGCCATTGTAACAGCTTTAGGTGAGGGCTGAAAGTATTATCATGATCTTTTTGAGCGTGATGTTAAAATTTAGGCAAAATTAGTTAAAGGAAGGTGAAGGGATTTTTTTTTCCTAAATTGTCCCTAAGTTTTGGGTGGTCTCTTAATAGTCCATTTAGTAAACTTTTCTCTTGTTAACCGTCCTTGGACCTCATCATCTCACGTGTATAATGTCATTGAAATGATCAAATTACTTATTTCTCATCTTCTTCACATAGTTAGGTTTTCCAATAGCAATTGTAATCATTTTCGACAATCTTTGGTTATGAATGGAGAATGATGTTCTATTAATTTTGAACATCTGTATTTTTATTTTATTTTATTTCGGTCATTTATAAATATAAAAAAATAGAATGAAGTTGAGATTCAAATTTTTTTGATGATTACATCAGAACTTTTGATTTGCAACTTTCGCAGAGATTTACCAAGCACCAAAGTTCACTTTACAGTAATTATTTAGTTACTAAGTGTTGAGTTCACCAGTTGTTATTTAATTATAGTAGAGCTCACAATATTTGGATCAGAAAAAATTGTCAAACTAAACAATAATTAAATAGTGAACTCGACGTTATAATGTGAATTAGATTTTTCATTTTTCCAACTTCGACTTGGTAAATCTCCTTGACATACTCAAAATGCATAAAAATCATTATTGCAAACCAAAGTTACGATGTAATCATCAAAAATTTTGAATCTCAACTTCTTTATTTATTATTTACTAAATGGACTACTAAGAGATCACCCAAAATTAAGGGATTATTTAGAAAAAAAGTCCCTCCACTAAGGACTTTTAAGTAATTTTAAAAAAAAAATTAAGGGGAGGAAAATAACTTAAAGGACCTGATGGAAGGGTTTTCTTCCAAATCCTCCCTAAGTTTTGGGATTTGTCTTAATAGTCTATTTAGTAAACTTTTATTTTCTAAATTGTCCCTGAACCTCATTCCCGCCATTTTCAATGTGTGAATTATCACAACTACCCTTAAACCTCGCAGACGATGATATCAAGCCTTAGAGACCTTCTAATAGATCAATTTTTCTCCCATTCCCTCAATTTATTCTTCTAAACGATAGAACCCTCACAAGAGGTTTAATATTTTTCTATGAATATAAGAGATCTAGGGTTTGGTTTCATGAAATTTCAAGTAGATGCTTAGAAAGGGTTTATGGTTCATCCAGTGTGTTTTATGTCATTTTGAAGGAAATATTGTGTTGGAACGAAAAATCGCAAAAACTAAGTTATAGTACTGAACTTAACTTTTTTTTTATTTTTTTATTTTAAATTGTCGAGTTCGACGATTTTGATGATAGTATAAGCAAAGTCGAGTTCAACGATTATAATAAAAACCAAAAAAACTTGATAGTGCTTATATTATAAAAATGTCGAACTCTACGGTAACTGAGTTCAATGATAATTTAATTTTAAAAAATTGTCGAGTTCGACAATATATATTCAAACTCGACATTATTATCGTCAAGTTAGACGTTTTTATTAAGTTATTGTCAAACTCGACGATTTTTTAAAAGTAATTTTTGCTGGATTTATTTCTATTTAATAATTTTTTTTTTTCTTATGCAATAAAAATTATTATAATATCTAAAGACAGTTTATATGTTATTTTGAGATATAGAGGTAATTTTTCAATTAATGACAAAGATGATTTCATAACTTACATCAAGGGTGTGATAGTTCTGAATTGAAAATCATTAACTGCAATGATACATTTTCATCCTTTAAACAAATAGTTGCTGAAATTACCAATAGATTGCAGAAAGTCATTAGCTTGAAGTATTTCATACTTGGCAACAACAAAGTTTTGATTAATTTATCGATGGATAGAGCATTGTTTTCCTTGATTGATTTATGTCGGGTAACATAAATCATGTATATGTATGTTATAATTGGATCATCCTCAAAAAGATTCCAATCCAAAGTTCAAGAGATACAACATTATTTGTGACTATATTGGATAGTGAAATAAAAGTCATTGATAGTCGCAACCACCACCACCGCCAGAAAATAATCAATTGTCTTTATTTTTATTGACAAACTTTTGGGAGGATAATTTTTTTAGTGTGAGATAAGAATTTAGTGATAAAGAAGAACTCTGTAATGCGTTGAGACAATAATGACTTTATTTAGTTATGCCCAAATCATATCTTCTGTGAAGGTTTTTCACAATATCGAGTTAAAAAATTATGGTTGAACTCAGATTAATTACCACCGAATATGATGATAATTAAAAATGAATCAAATATCGTCAAGTTCACATTATATTATTGCTGAGTTCGACGGTAATTTAATTACCGTCGAGTTCAGATTAATAATTTAATGTGAACTCGACAGTAATTATAAATAAACTCGATGTTGTAGAAATCCAACCGATCATCTTTTTAGACTAAAAATCACAAAAAAATCATAAAAATAAAAATAAAAAACAAAATCGACTTCTATTTTCAATTTCGAAGCATATGAATTATAAATATTCGATTTGTATGTAAAAACGACTAAAAAACAAACTTTCACATACCTTTTCAATCCCAACAAAAAATTCCCTCGAAAAAAGCTTTATCAAGGTTTGTTATGCTTCTTCGATGAAAATGAAAACTCTGAAACTACGATTAGATGCCGGAAATTGAATTTCTTCTTAGCAATAGTGGTGAGTTTGAGGGTTAGGGTATGAAATCGCCTCGACCCGACCGTGACCCGCTAAATAGTAGATAGGGGTCCGATCACGTATCTCGGGGATTTTAAAAGAATAGGGAGTCGCCACCTAGTTTAGGTCTAGGAACCAAAGTTAACTTCAAATGGATATGGGTCGGTCCACGGATCAGAGAGATGGGTAAGGGCTCAGGTTACGGGTTTCGAAAGGTGTTAGGCATCAAACCCGTCCGATCGAGATGATCGGTCTCTACTACGATCCAAAACTAACCTATGGTCAACGGGATAAGCCTAGGGTTAAGACCATAGTCCAATCATCATCATCAATTTACGTCTGGTTTGCTAAACGAATCTTATGGTTAAGATAATTACATAGATTCTCGAATTTTGCATAAAAGGAATCTCACGATTTAATAAGGTTTACGTGGCACCAAAAATTAATGGATCAATTTGGTCACATTTTAAATAATATGAAATCGATTCTCAATGTCACGTATACAACATTAGTGAATTGGCTCATTAAAGAAATTCGATTTTTTGAATTGCCATGTGAAGACATTTTATCAAAGAAATTTGATTTCTGAATCGCCACGTGTGTCCTAAAATCAATGAGTCAACCCACACATTTATTGATCAAAGAAATTTTGATTTTGAATTGCTATGCATATTAAAATTAGTGAGTCAACCCACACATTTTTAACCAAAGAAATTCAATTTTTGAATTGCCACGTGCATCCTAAAATCAGCGAGTTAACTCACAAATTATTAATCAAAGAAATTCGATTTTTGAATTGTCACGTGCATCCTAAAATCAGCGAGTTAACTCACAAATTATTAATAAAAGAAATCCGATTTTCGAATTGCCACGTGTATTAAAACCAGTGAGCCAACTCGTTGTTCAATTTCATAGGAAATTTCGGTTTCCAATGCACATGAAAATCAATGAATTGACTCGTTGATTTTCATTGAGAAAATCGATTTTTTAATTTTTCGTGTATTCAAAAATTTAATGAATTGATTAATACCAATATTAATGAGTTGAGCCACATATTATTAATCAAAGAAAATCAATTTTTTTTGAATTGTCACGAATATTAAAATCAGTGAGTTAATCCATAAATTTTTTGTCAAATAAATCTTGATTTTTAAAATGTCACGTGAATTAAAATAATCAGTCGACTCACATGCCCGATTTTATGGAAAATCTCTGTTTGAAATTTTCAATGTATACAAAAAATCAGTGAGTTGACTCATACGCCCATTTCATAGAAAGTTTTGATTTGGAATTTCCAATGTATACAAAATCAGTGAGTTGGCTCACATATCCATTTTATAGAGAAAAAAAATCGATTCAAATTTCTAATATAACCAAAATCAGTGAGTTAACTCAATAATTTTGATCAAGAAAATTTTGATTTTCCAAAATTGTCACGTGTGTCAAAATCATTGATTTAACTCACATATCCATTTTATAGAAAACAAAAATCGATTTAAATTTCTAATGTACCCAAAATTAGTGAGTAGACTCAATAATTTTGATTAAGGAAATTTTGATTTTCCAAAATTGCCACGTGTGCCAAAATCATTGAATTAACTCACATATCCATTTTATAAAAAATAAATCAATTCAAATTTCTAATGTAACCAAAATCAGTGAGTAGACTCAATAATTTTAATCAAGGAAATTTTGATTTTCCAAAATCATCACGTGCGGACAAATCATTGAATTAACTCACATATCTATTTTATAGGAAACAAATCGATTCAAATTTCTAATGTACCCAAAATCAGTGAGTTAACTCAACAATTTTGTTCAAGAAAATCTTGATTTTTCAAAATCGTCACGTGCGCCAAACTTAATGAATTAGCCCATACATTTCTCAAAATCGACGAATTGATCCATTAATATTACAAAATAAGAAAATCCATCCGGTAATATTAATAATCAATTGGTTGATCCATCAGTATTTCAGAAAATTTAAAAATTGCCATTAGTGCCACATACACCTCAAAAATCGATGAATCCATTCAGGTACATAAAAAATTATGAAGTCAAGAATAAATAAATGAAATAAAAAAGTAAATAAAAAAAATTATCTTTGTCGAATGATTTCGGATGCTTGGATTCCTTCAACAAAAACTCGAAATAACTTATGAGTAGTGCCGTGATCTTGCGAGTTTGATGTGTGAATCTTTCTCCAAAATCAATTTTTTCTTTGAAAGTAACTAAGAAGACATTAATGGAGGTAAGGCTATGGCTGGTTTTTTTCGATGATAAAGAGAGAGGGAGAGAGGAGTTGAGGATGTTAATGGAGAAGAAGATGTGACTTTTTTTTTTCGAAGGAAGAAGAATGTTGTAGGTTTAATGGTGAAAAAAATGTTGTTATTTTTTTTAAAGGGTAGCCTCAAAAACGTTTTTTTCCCTCTTTAATGGTTCCTTTAATCCTCTTTTATGGTGGTTCTACCATCAAACATGAGAGAGGGAGATATGGGAGTGATAGTGGAGGACATGGGTAGTTATGAGAAATTGGAGAGAGGGAGATGGAGGACATGGGGAAGAGAGAGTTGGAGAAGAAAATGTGTATCTACGTATTTTCTTTCTCACTTTTTTTATTTTATTTTTGGAGAATGGGGGATGGTGATCCCACGCTACTAGCGTTAATGATCTCTCATAGATCATTAAATTGATTGGTCGGTTGAAACTCGATTTTAATTCAATCCGATTTAGATTTCAATTTGATCGAGTGGATTTTATTTTTGATTGATTGATTTAATTTTGAATTCGATTGGTCGATTTTAGTTTTGAATTTGGTTGATCGATTTTAATTGGTCAATTGGATTTTAATTTCAATGTTAATCGATGGATTGAATTTTGATTTAAAAATTTGATGTATTTTAATTTTCACTTTACTTAATCAATTGAATTTTAATTTGACTTTTGTTTGATTATGATTTGATTTTGAATTTTAATTGATTTTAAAATTTGATTGATTCAATTTTAATTTGATTGGTTGATCGATTTGATTGATTCGAATGATTTTTAACTTGAATTTCAATTTGATTTTCAATTGAATTTCAATTAATTTTGGTTGATGTTTAAATTTTGATTTTGATTTTGTATTTCAACTTGATTTTAAAATTTGATTTGGTTGAATCAATTTTAATTTGATTTCGATTTTATTTTGATTGGTTGATTAATTTGATTTAATTTTACTTTTTAATTCGTTGAATGATTTTTAACTTGATTTTGATTTTGTATTTTAATTGATTTTTTGATTTTTAAATTAAACTTAATTTTTATTTTGTATTTTATTGAAATTTAATTTGATTTTCGATTTTAAATTTTTGTTAAATTTTGAATTTTAATTTGATCTTGGTTTAGTTTAATTTTCAATTTGAATTTTATTTTGATTTTTGGTTTAAATTTGATTTGAATTTTAAATTGGTTTCTTGGTTGAATTTTAGTTTGATTTTTTATTTTCCTAAAGATCAGGGTCTCTATGTTAGAGTTGGATATTGAGGGGCATTTTGGTCATTTAGTGATTTTTTATAAATTTTTCTTGACTTTCTCTGTTTTCATCGATTTAGGTCCCGTTAGACTCGAAATCACATTCTGAGTGCAATGGAGGTACTTTTGAGATTTTTCAGGGGTCTGAAATTTATAAGGGGTATTTTCGTCATTTTGGTGATTTTTACAGTTTTTTACAAATTTTAGCGTGAGATTTCTTTCAGCTCCTGCGTGATTATTTCTAAGTCTCAAAGTCATATTTTCCTAGCGTAGCGAGGTCTCTAACTTATCGAACTATGTAACGAACCTATGCATACGTGCTTGCTAAGTCGGGCATAAGATGTAGCGATCCTAAGCGTGCGTAAATTTCTATGTCGAGTCGTGACGAGTAAGGGGATGAAAAGAAACTAGAAACAGAAGGAATCAAGCAATGCTCACAAGCCTTCGAGTTCTTTTATGTTCATCATTAGGAATCGACAACAACCAGGTAACGAATTGTCGAATTAGGTAGATGAAAAAATGGGGTGTCTATAAGGTAGTTTTGGTATTTCAAACGCCGCAATGGCTGAGAATGAGGTTCAGGACCCTTTAAAAAAGAAAAGTTTACTAACTGGACTACTAAGATAGCACCCAAAACTTAGGGATGATTTAGAAAGAAACCCTTCTGCCTAGGTCCTTTTAAGTAATTTTCCCTTTTTTTTTTTTTTCTCATTTATTTAGAAAACTAAAACAATGGAGAAAATAAATTAATTCATTAGGACCATTATTACGAGTGTGATGTTACAATTTAGGTGGGTTTTCAAATTGATACGTAAATGACGAAGATACCCTTGACTTGCTGGTCCCTCCCCCATACACCAAAATATATATATAAAATCCATGACCATATAACCCTTGGGAATGTCTTCAAGTATGCGTTTATTTTTCTTCTCATTGTTTTAGAAAATTAAAATATTTTATAAAAAATCGAGTAATTAATTATGATTCTCTTGAGTATGATGGTAAAATTTAGGTGGATTTTTGAATTGATATGTAAAATGACCAAAGTACCCTTAACTGTTCCCACTCCCTTAAAAGAATACAAATATAATCCGCTGCCTTGAAACCCTTGTGGATGTCATCAAGTGTGGGTTTATTTTCTTCTCATTGATTTAGATAACTAAATCAATAAACAAAATATAGTCATTTACTATGTCATTTTGATTGTGAAGTTAAAATTTAGGTGGGTTTCCGAATTGATACATAAAATGAATAAATACCCCTTCGAAAAGAATAATGATAAATTGAATACAAAAAAAAAATGCTCAACGTGGGATGTGCACAGAACTATAAATTTTTTGACTTGTGTATCTTGAGGAAAAAAAACTATGGTGTTGCCCACATGCCACTTCAGTTGAGTATGTGTGTGTGTGTTTTGAGTCTGTTTATCACAACTCTTTAGAAAATTAGAACAATAGAGAGAATCGAGTAATTAATTGTGATTGTTTTCAATGTGATGTTTAGGCAAGTTTTCAAATTAATACGTAAAATGACCAAAATATGCTTTAACATGCTCTAGTCCCAACTCCCCCATGGGGACATGTTAACGGAATAATATTTTTTGCCTTATAAACGTTTGGGAATGTCAAGAAGTATTGTTTATTTTCTTCTAGTTGGTTTAAAATTTTTACATAATACAGATAATTGAGTTAATAATTATGATGGTTTTAGGAGGCCAGTTGCGTCATCCCTACCAGTCAAGCCTATGGTCCCGGATAGGGGCGGAGCTAGGTAAGGAAGTTGTGCATCGTGTAAAGATGTCTTTGAAATGAACACGAAGAAGTATAAAATTAAAATCTACTTAA
Source organism: Akebia trifoliata (assembly GCF_017979445.1). Classification (NCBI taxonomy): domain Eukaryota; kingdom Viridiplantae; phylum Streptophyta; class Magnoliopsida; order Ranunculales; family Lardizabalaceae; genus Akebia; species Akebia trifoliata. The sequence continues at coordinate 32,053,705 of NC_141385.1, read as the reverse complement.
AATTCATAAGTAAGGCCTTTCCATTGAGAATTAGGGGAATGATATTACAGACTTTAGAAAACCAAAAGAAAAAATGTGTGATTTCGGAGAAAATTTAAATTTTATCAAAAATAACTAAAGTTAAGAAAAACTTACAATTTAAGAAAATCTAAGGAGAATAAATCCATCAAAATAAACTAATTAAATCTAATCCTAATATTTAATTTCTTGACAAATAACTTAAATTAAGAATTCAAGTAAAGATTTTGACTCAAAATATTTTTTATTAAAAATCTTGTAAAATAAATATAATTAATTAGTCAAATTTTCCTTTCCTTAAAATATTTTACGGCCCAATAATTGTCCATCATGGTAAGCATCCAATATAATGGAATTTTTTTTTCAATAGTAACGGATCATGCCAAACATGGTGGATAAGGAGAAATAATAGAAAATTACTTAGGATCCAAAGTTGTTGAAGAGAAATTTATTAAAAATCTTTAAAAATATATGTAAGAACAAAATTATTAGAATTAAACTTAAATAGTTTAACACGGTTTCATCAATCTCCCTACAATGGAAAATTATCCAAATATGATCATAGCGACACAATAAAAAAAATAAACAAAATACATATCTTTATTATTGATGAATTCCTTGAACAAAATCTTCCTTATCTTCCAAAATTACAGAAAAATAAAATTAAAACCTAAAGTTAAAAGATGAAGAAAGATATTAGAAGAGGAGAAGAGAGAGGGATCAAAGAAAGAGAGAAGAAATAATGAGAAGAGAGTTAAGGTCTTTCTATAGACAAAAATTCGAGTTGCTTTGACAACAAGTTTTCATCAATTTTTTTTTCTCTGAATTGGTTCTCCTTTGTGAAATAGAAATGTGTTCTCTTCTCAAGTAAACTTTTAACGTCATTGACCTTATCCGATTTTAGTAATCGAGTTAAAAGCTATGTCCAAAATGTTAAACATGATAGATTTGGAGTCTTTGACTTGTCACGCATTTTTTTACTAATTGAAAGTCCAAATTAGCCTTTCTTCGAGAAGTACAAATTTTTTATCCTCTAAATCAATTTTCTAATCTCATTGATTTCACATTATTTTGATAAATGAGTCAAAATTTATTGATAAAATGGTATGATGTGGCAAATTTAAGGTGAAGCAAAACTTGATTTTTTCAATCCGGGAGCATCAGATCTCTTCGGTCATGTTTTGACTTTGAATTTGACCTTAACTTTTGACTTTTGAATTTGGTATTTGATTTTGGTAATTTTACTACTCTTTGATTTTTCAATTTTTATTTATTTTAACATACAATTAAATCATTGAAATTTGTGAAAACATTTAGTCAGTGAAATGTAATTTATAATGAATTAACTATTATGCATGACTGTATAAAGAAATCATAACTCTAGGTTAGAAAATATGGTTAAATGCTCTATAAAATAACGTGAAAATACACACCTTTATGCATTTAATGTAATGCCCCGAGTTTTTTTAACTCGTATCTCGAAGGAATCTAACAGTGAAATTTTAGGAAAATTCTAAACGAAAGATTTAGGATAAAATACCCTAATTTTGTTCAGTTCATTTTTAACAAAAACCGACTCCGCCATTGGATTAAAAAGGGTCGAAGTATATACCTATGACTAAAAACTCAAGTTAATGATTTAAAGTGAATGTTTCAGAACATTCAAAATGGTTTCAGTACCATTTCCATTTTTGAAAAATACGTGATTTATACCTTGGTTATGAGTACCTATGACCTCCAGTGGTCTTAAGACAAATGCTTTTAGTGTTGCATACTTTTGAACATGTGACAAAAAAATTAGAAGCACTTTTTAAATCTAATGAAGGTTTTGAATTTCAGTTTTGATAGTTACATGAAAATGAGAATAATAATGTCACATTAATTATATACACTTAAATGAACAAATTAATAAGTACTACTACACTCATACATTATTATATTTAACTAATTAGAATATGGATAATTGTATGTACATGCTTAATGAATGTATCAATATGCTTAGAATGCATAAAAATAAGATGATATGTAGATGCCTAACTAATCATAATATATTTCCACCAATGAATGAGTGTTATAGTAGTTTACAAGTCCTTCCTTGCAACAAGTAATTTTAGTTTTACAATATTTTTATAAGTTCCATTAATATTTGAAATATTTTGATCAAATTACTGTTTATCAAGATATCTCCAAAAAAATCTTGCACTTTTATATAGGATGAATATTTTTGTCAAAATTTACTATTCAACGAAATACTTTGAAAATGAATCGTGATTTCCACTTAAATATGAACAAAAGAAATTGTCGATTAAATTACGTGTCGAGCCTTATGGAAATAGAAATATTTTAGTATATTTCATGGAACCATGTGAAATCTAATTATATGACTCTAAAACTTCTTTTGATCCTCAAAGTTCAATATACATGTTCAAAGTACATTATTCCACAAGAACACTTTCCAACCAAAATAGCTATCAACTTCTAGCACCCTCACACTCCATCACCCCGACTACCCCCACCCCACCACACCACTACCCCTATCCCTACCCCCAAGAATGGTTTCCCCAGAACATATCTCAACATGCTTGTCTTTCATCGGAACGAGTGCGTCTGTGTGATATGGATGATGAGACTAGAGCCAACTCCTTCCCAAGCATGGAGCCAACTGGCAAGATTCACACTCTCTCTATAAGCACAGTCCAAAAGAAAAATGGAACAAAGAATTGTCTGTTATTCGGTTAAGAATAAACAAATCTACCAAAGAATGATATATATCTCCTGTAAGCAAACAATGCAATGTTGAGAAAAATAAGATGGAAATTTTCCACGTTCCAAAAATCAAACTGATGTCATTAATCGGATTAACGAAAAGTAGACAAATATACTAAACCAAAACTCTATTGCCCATGGGTAATGAATGTAGTGCTACGATTATAAGATGGTTACTGTAGACACCCCAGTTTTGCATCTGCCTAATTCGACAATTCGTCATCTGGTTACCGTGAATTCCTAATGATGATCGCAAAGAACTCGAAGGCTTGTGAGTACTGTTTCTGACTTTTTCCATTCCCAATCTTTTCACCCCCCTACTCGCTATAACTCGACATAGAAATTTACGCACGCTTAGGATCACCACACGTTACACCCAATTTGGCAAGCACGCACGCTTAGGTTCGCTACACAGTTCGATAACCTAAAGACCTCGTCACGCTAGGAAAATACAACTTTGAAATGTAGAAATAATCACATCGGAACTGAAAGAAACTTCACGTTAAAATTCGTAAAAATCTGCAAAAATGGATAAAATGACGAAAATGCCCTTTATAAATTTTAGACATCCGAAAGATCTCGAAAGTGCCTCCATTGCACTCAGAATATGATTTCGAATCTAATGGGACCCAAATTGACGAAAATAGAGAAATTTAAGAAAAATCATAAAAATAACCAAAATGCTCCTTAACCTCCAAATTCAACTTAGAGATCCCAATCCTTAGGAAAATGTAATAAAAATCGAAATCCAGTTAAAAATCCAATCTAACTGAAAATAAAACTCAAATTAAAAATTAAACAATTAAAATTAAAATCAAGCAACAATTAAAATTAAAAATCAAACAATTAAAACTTAAAATTTAATTCAAAATTAAAAAATTAAAATCTAATTCAAAATTAAACAATTAAAACTTAAAATTTAATACAAAATCAAACAATTAAAACTAAATAATTCAAATTAAGAAATCCAAACAATTAAAATTAAAATCGAATAATTAAAATTTAATCAAGCAATCAAACTTAATAAAAAACAAATTAAAAATCATTCAGCCAATTAAAATCAAAATCAAAATGAAATCGACCAACAAATCATATTCCCACCAACCAATGAAATTGAAAGCCAAACTGGATCACAAATTCAATTTAATCGACAAAACAAAATATAAATCAAATGACCGACTAAAACTCAAACTAAGAATTAAAATTAAATTTAAACCAATAAAATTGAAAACCAAATTAATCCATCAATAAAAATCCAAAACAAAAATAATTAATCAAAACTTAATTAGAATCAAAGACTAAACTTACTAATCACATTTCGTCGAGGGAGGGCTATCGTAGTACGAATAGCGTGGAATCCCTACCATCATTCTCTAAAAGGGAATTAAAATAAAATAAAAGGAAGAGAGAAACACGTTAAAAAAGAAAAGAAAGAAAAAAAATTAGAAATTTTGTTTTTATAAATAGAGAAGGACGTCTTCGATATGAGGAGGCTGAACGATCTTCTTCTTCTCTCCTTCGACTCTCTCTCTGTGCACGTCTCTCTCTCTGCTACATCTTCTTCTCCAATGACTCTCTCTTTTACAGGCCGATCCCTTTCCTCCTTGTGAACTCTCTACATCTTCTTCTTTTCCTCTCTCACTCTCAGACCTTCTTCTTCTCCAACGAAATTGCTGCAACAAAGCCCTATCATCATTGCTGCCCAACCAAACTTCTTCATCTCCACCATTAAACCTGTAACACAGTCCTCATCACCAACGTCTCAATCCTCTTTTACTCTCTAACAATCTTCCTCTCTCTCTCACGTTCTGCCCTTCACAGCCTATCTCATCTCCATCATTAAATCTGCAATACAGTTGATTCCAGAACGCCCTTACTACAACGCCCCAGCCCCTCTGTCAGTCTTCATCTCGTGTTCTAGCACAACCCTCACAACGTTTCCCATTTTTTTTAAGTCACTACAATGTTTCCTGTTGCATTCACATTCTACCCAACTAACACCTTGCTGCCCCCTTTTAACTTTCCATTAAACCTGTCACTTCTTCCCTCTGATCATCTCCTCACAAACCATCTCTTCCTATTTTTATCTTGCAACCCAACCCCCTGTTGCAACCACATCCTCAATTGCCCAGCCCAAATTTTTCGACTCAGCGCTACAACGACTCTCTCTACCTTTATCTCTTGCGATCCCCGCAGCAATGAATACTCACAGGCTTTCGAGTCATACCTGAAGGAATCAACTCACTATCTCGGTCCAATAGGTACGTCTATTTTTATTTTTGTTTTCACTTATTTTTCTTCCTCGTTTTCATGGCACGTTGTTTATTTTTATGAACTTTTCATTTTTTTATTTTCTTTTACACGTAGGTAGGATTAGGAGATTTTGTTTATTTTATGCATTCATTCATTTTTTTTTATATCTCAATAGGGTTAGGAAGATTTTTTTTTTACATAATTTTTGTGTTTTTATTAATTTTTATTTCATATTGATAGGATTAAAAGAATTTTTTTTAGGTATTTTTTATGTTTTTATTCATTTTTGCACATTGATAAGGTTAGGAGAGTATTCGTTTTTATCTTTATGTTATTCTTTTTATGCATTTTTTATGAACTTGTGATGACATGATCCTTGTATTTAAGCATGATGGTCCTATACTTTTACAATGAGTTTGTGATGATATTTTTTTTTTTAGCATGATGAGTATGCATGTCGTTGAATGATAAATGTTACTGAAAAATTGAGATATGTCATTGCATGATAGTTGCTTTGAAAAAATTGATGGTCCCAAATGTTTGTCCGTTTGTGTCGATTTGAGAATTATTTGAGTTTGAAAATTTTGTATGCATTGGTGTTTGTCGATCTCCAATATTTTGTATGCATTGGTACTTGTTGATTTACAATTTGGTAAGCATGGTATTGTGAACTTTTTTCTTGTTATTTCATAAATTTTCAAATTGGTGATCCTTGGTAAATCCACATTTTTTAATTCGGACATTCCCATTCATAATTTTGTTTTGAAAATTGGTATTTGGAATTTTCTGATAGGGAAATTATACAATTTTCTATTTAAGGAAGGAATATATTTATAAATTTCTATTTTAGGAATTTCACATTTTAGCAATTTCTACTTTAGATGATTTTGCAATCATATTTAGAAAGTTCATAGATTTAGAAGTTTCTAACTCAAAACTGTGATATCTTTGGAAATTTTCTATTTTGGGAAAGTTCCATTTTTAAAAATTCTAATTTGGGAATTCAGCATATATTTTTGAATATTAATTTGGGGAACTTCGGATTCCCAATTTGGAAATTCTTTGAGTTCTGATTTGGTAATTCCTATTTGGGACAATTTGAGAAATACTTGCAGGTGGAATTTCTTAATTGATTTTTAGATCATGGAGCTAATCAGGGCTTTTTCAAACCTTTCCATATTTTATGGGATTCAAAGAATGATCATGTAATAATTAGGACAATTTTAGCCATAGGATTTGTTTGGCAAACCTAACATAAATTGATGATTTTGGATGATCATGTATGTTGACCATAGGATGGATATTCAAAGAATATCCTATGGCTATTCACGAAAACGCCCCGGGCGCACTTTATCCCTTTGCACACACTCACGAGCATGTATATACATGTTTGCATCATGACATATCCTTATAAATCCCCGTAACCGGATCCAAACTAACCTGGTCCTTCGGGACACAGGGGATGACAGTGAACGCTACAACTTCAATACAGCACCTTCGGGTATATCAAACTGGAGCACCACGTACTGCTTGACCAAGTAAAACTGGGATAGTATATCGGTGTTTCGGGCTGAAGTAACCTAAACTTTGTCCTAACCTAGCCTCAATCATATAGTGAGCTTAGAACCTTGAACTTAAGTGCGGTCCCACTAGGTCACGACTCGAATCGACTAAGAGTGCTCCCGGGTTGCTTTACTTAATTTAACCAAGAGGTAAGAGGGTGGACCGGTCTACATCGCTCAAACTGAACCCGCAATACTGGTCCAACCCAATAAATATAACTGATGAAACATGCCGATCAAAGTCAAGTTAAACTAGTTAGCCCAATTAGTAAATAGATCCTATGGATCAACACATAGACCGGTTGGACTAATTGGCTTAAAAATAACGGATGAAATGATTCAAGAAGAATATTCGAATCCATTAGGTCGAACCGGCGCAAATTCAATTGATCACTTTTTATTGGCCAATTTAATTCGATAGATTAAATATTTTTATAATCAACAAGATCAAGATTTGTAAAAATCATATTAAGGGATGTACTGATTAATATAATCTGGATCTTACTCTTTGTAGGATGTACAAGCCTTGGTTATGATTCGAATTTTTTTTTAAATTCTTGATCAATCAACAAATCATCTTCATGTGATTCCTTGCTCGAAATGTTTCATCGGTTAGAGACTTTGAATTTAGGGGGTTAATTTAATAAACGCTATCAAGAGGGACTTTTAGTTCTAATTGTTAAAACCTATCCTCGGGCATATAATAAATAATCCACTATTGATGGGGTTTTAGGATATCATTTCTCATAAGCTTAAACATCCACCGCCTAGTTGGAGTCGAGAGTCAGGTCGTTTGGGACGAACATCTGCACCAAGTGAACCATCAGAAATGGCCTCTGAATCTGAACTTGCAAAAATTTGTAAGATCTTGACCATCTTTGCAATGGATATAAACAACATCAAAAGCAAGGTAGAAGTGTTAGAACATATCTCTGAATCAACAAGAAATCCTCTTGATGATCAAAGGAGCAAAGGACGAGAAGGAAGCACTGCTAGAAATCTAGAAGATGTCTACGAGCTCGATGGAAATGAAGAACACTTCAATGAAAATCCGGTGCTGACTAATAGAATGACTCAGTTAGAAACAACTTTAAAAAATATATAAGGGATTGATGAAATCGCAGTAGGAATCGAAACTTTAAATCAAATCCCTAGGATCCGTTTGCCTGAGAAGTTCATAATGCCAGAAATAGAAAAATTCAATAGGGTAGGTTGTGCGAGAACGCACCTCAAAGTATATGTCACTAACATGCGCACTCTGGGCTTAAGTAATGAACATATGACATTATTATTTCAACGTACCCTATCGGGATCAGCACTACGATGGCTAATGTCTCAAGATCTATCTACAATCGGGACATGGGAGAATATGTCAAAGTTGTTTTAGCACCAATACAAGTATAGTACTGAGATTGAAACCTCTCGAAGGGATTTAGAGTCAACTAAGCAAAAAAACGGGGAAACATTTACTGACTTCATTAGTCGCTGGAGGTCCAAAACTGCACAAATGTGGGATAGACCATCAGAAAAAGAACAAGTGGCGATCACATTGAAAAATCTTTCACAAGGGTATGCTCAACATTTAGTCGCCCAATACCTCCCCACATTCGAGTCCCTGTTACAAGCCGGTAGCCAAATAGAGGATGCCTTCGCTTCCGGGTCCTTTCCAACCCTTCAGACAATAAGCTCAAAAAGCCCTTCACCAATTCCAAGCCTAGTACTAATCATGCCTATGTAGTCAATACATCTGCTACACCCATCCATTCTACTACCTCACTTATTAACCAGGCTAATTCTAGTCAATCTCGGCCGCGCAGGAAATTCACTAATCTTGGGATGTTTTTGAACGTTATTTTTCAAAAACTATTAAGTAAAAAGCTCATTACACCTCTCCAATCTCGACCTCTACCAAGTCCATTCCCTACTTCTCACAATCCCAACTCATTTTGTGAGTATAACCAAAATCCTGATCGCCTTACTGATCATTGTGTTGTTCTTCGTCACACCGTTCAAGATCTAATCGATGCCAAAAAAATTACCGTCCCTACCCCTACACAGCCAAATGTTACCACCAATCCTTTACCTACGTACCAACCTCCCCAGACTTTGAACATGGTGTCCAATACCCATTTCCCATTTGACCTAGTCATCCTCATCCACCCAGTCAATCCTAAATCACCTAGTCCTCCGCTTATTGGAATGATAGTCCCCAAGGAAGTTCTCACCACTGGCTGTGAACCATTCAACTTAACTTCAAATGGAATATATTGCTTGTCTCCACCTCATTATGATAGTTCTACTCTCATCACTCAAATGGACTTGGAAGAATCTAATTTCTTAAAAGATAAAAATCCTTACTTATTGGACCAAGAATACGAACATTTCTCCCTCTATTGCAATGAACATGAATATGTGACTTGGGAAGAAAGAACTTTTAAAATATCTGAACTCGATACGACCTTGGCCAAGGGAGAAGAATCAAGTCTGAATAAGAAAATGTCAGAAAAGGACAAAGAATCTGAAGAAGAAGTTCAAGACTGGCAAATTACCACAGAGTCTCTCAACATTACCCAGTTGTTACTTGAAGATTACCATGTTTCAGTTCTACCGGTTGAAAGCGATGTCCTGAGTCCTCAGTCTGTAATCAAACCCATTGTGGGTACTTATGTTTAATTTTTCATGAGTCATGTGATTTAGTTTGGGTCTTATTTTTTTTTAATTTATTTCGCAATGTCTTATTCTTGTTAGATCGAGTCTAGCTTTTTATTTCTACTAAGTCAAGTCAGTTTGTTGAGTCTCAATGGTGTCTATCGCCCCATCTGAATTTAATTGAATAAAAGAAATTTTTGAATACCTCAAGCGCATTAACGACTTAACTAATAATCTTGCTTTAGGAGAGGATCCTCTAATAAGGAATCCCCTCTCGAATCAGTTGAATTATTTAAACAAGAAGACAAAGGTCAGGTTCAACCTCTAATCGAGGAAGCAAAGGTCACTGACCTCGGAAAAAAAAAAATTTCTCAAAAAATTCAGATCGAAACTGACTTATTCTAGAGGAACACGAGGAGATGATGAATTTATTCAGAAAACTCAAAAGACCTATTCACGTGGTCCTAAGAGGATATGTTGGGTAAGCTTGGGTGTTGTTCAACAAGAAATGAGTACCTATCCTATGAACTAGAGCGGAATCACATAATCAGAGGACGAGTCACATCATTGTTGAATTTCTCAAAAATAGTAAAGAATCCAAAGTGGAGCACTGTTAAGGCAGCTAATAAGAATCTCGAAACTTCTATCACAAATTTGTTAGACACATTGAGATTGACAAGAGAAATCATAGTACACGCCTTCAACATGTCAAACTTCGACTCAATTTTCTATACGGACTGCTCAGGGTTCTATGTTATGTGGCATGAAAGGAAGTTTGAAATGGGAAGTTCGTTTCTTAAAGTACGAATAAAATACCCATCGTTAGAAGTGAATTTGATTTATTGCCATGAATCATTTGATACGAAAGTGAAAATGCGGGACATGCAAGTTGAAGATTGAGCCTTTAAAAAAATTACAAATCCAACAAGGAAGGTCATCCTGTCACCAAGACAAGACTATTGGAAAAACTGTTAGACTTCAAGATCATCACGACGTCAAAATGCTAGAATCAATCAACCTTGACTAGATCAAGCGGAACTGCATTTAAGGAGGTCGTCTTTGGCTGAATCAATTTTCTTGTTACCCAGTTAAATATCTCCCTTCTCAGTCCTTCGCAGTCCTTTTCCAAAAAATATAATCTTGCATTTTTCTTTCTCAGCCCGATCATCCAACCTAGGGAAGGGATTGTAGTCAAACTACGTTTTGGTCTGATCCCAAAATTCTGGGGTACGTAGGCAACCTGAGAAGTTACTTCAGTCCCGACCACATCAAAATAAAAAAAAAATAGATTCCCCCACAAAGAAAAAATCCAAAAAGAAAAAAAAAATTCAAAAAAGGATATTGTCAAAATGGGGAAGAAAATTCAAAGAAAATAAAATTAAAATAAATGCCACACAAGGGGCATTTGGGTTTTGAGCCTCAAAATTCATTTCTTTTATGTCCAGTCCTAAGCTTACCTATGAAAGTCCTCCTAAGTACCGTGTGAAAAAGTCAAGGAAGGAAACAAAACGTGATCAGACAGTAATTCCAGAAGTTCAAAAAGAAAGAAAAGGGAAAATGAAGCCTGCTAAGTTAAAAATCCGAAAGGACAATCTAGGCAAAAATCAGAGCAATCAAGGGAAAATCTCACTTAAGTTGAGAATCTAAAAGTGGTCCAAGATAAAATCTTGAAAGTCCAAAGGGACAACTGCATCGACTTTGGGGCAAACAATTAATCATCGTACAATCAATACCTAGTTTGAACCAAATATAGACTCAATGGATACAAGTGTTTCATTTCAATTGATCTGAAGAGCTTCACGCCCCTAAGTGAACCGATGGGGAGAAATAACAGATTCTGTGATGAATTTCAAAAACAAATATTTTGTTTCAATTTCTTCGAGTCTGATTCAAAATCTTCAATATAAAAAATCAAATTAAATGTTAAACCTTTATTACGCTTGCGGTAATCAAAGATTTCAAACTTTCATAACAGGGGCATTTCCATTTTCTAAAGAGTATAGTCCCCCCTTTATACAAGGGGTATTTTTCTCAAACGTGTTCCCCAATGCAACATTTCCTATCAAACTAGGGACATTTTGTTCTGAAGCCTGATCAATTTCGATTCCAAAGGATAAGGTTGACTTTGAATTGGAAGTTACCCTCTTGATAGCAATTTTTGAAAATCCCCGAAGTTCAAAGAAAATTAGAATACTAACCTGACCTTCATAAAATCCAAAAAAAAAAAAAAAACACTTTCAAAAAACAGTTCATTACTCTTTCACCCCAAGTAGGTAGAGTAGTACTCCCAGACAAACAGTTCATTACTCTTTCACCCTGAGTAGGTAGAGTAGAACTTTCAGAAAATCGTTCATTACTCTTCCACCCCGAGTAGGTAGAGTAGAACTCCCAGAAAAAGGTTTATTACTCTTCCACCCCGAGTAGGTAGAGTAGGACTCCCAGGCAACAAGTGCACGTATATACCTCTCGATACGTGGTGACTTGGTTTGATATACCGTATAGGTGATAATTTAAGACTCTAACTCAAATCTCTTAAGTAAAAAAAATAGCCAATTTAATTGCCAGTTGAGAGGTGGCGCACGATGCTGAGCAAGGGCCCACTTAAGTACCTCTCGTTTAGAATAGACGTTATCTATCCCCCTCGTACAATAGGGTACAACAGAGCAGGATCTCACTTAGGCACTGATTTTGATCAAGAAGTGCAATTGGTGAACTTTGATATACCGTATAGGTACGAGTTTAGGGTTGGCGATCGGGACATGTGACTTTGCGGCTTACAATAGGACAAAAGCTCAGGTTGCTCCAGCCTAGGTGCATCAATATACCTTTCAATGTCACCTGATCGAATGGTACTGATGCCCCAGTTTTATATATCATAAAGGTACGTGACTTGAGTTGTGGTTTTCATGCATGTCGTCGCATCTCACGAGGATACCGGGCTATATACTAGTGCAACGTTGGCTAGAAGGAACATGCAAGCGTGCAAAGCAATAAACGTGCTAATGGTGTGTGCAATACAGGATGGGGTGCACCCTGGGCCTTTTTCAAGCAAATGGGCCCGTGGGCCAAATTAAACCATCACAATATGGATCTCACATTAATATTAATCAAAGTATACACAATTCATAGCATCGAGATCAAAATCAAAACAAGCACATCCAAAATATATCTGTAGAGATCATTGCATATTAGATGGGCAATCAATGGGTAAAGAATAATAATCAAATCCAACATTGGAACAAGCACATTTTTTTATTTATTATTACTTTTTTTTAAATCCAAATAAAAGGATTTTTTTTATGGTTCAATCAAGGGTTCCTTTTGGGAGATCCAAAATAAATTCAGATTCTAGTGAATACTAAATTGAGGATATGATGATATTTGTAGGGATAGGGGGTGATGATTTTTTTTTTTATGAAATTTTTTATTGGAATCCTCTCCTCATCACGAACAATATTAAAAAAAAGTAATTTTTTTGTTTCTTAGCGCATCACTCACAAATAATTTATTGGAGAAGAAGATGAAAAATAAAAAATCATTTTCTACTAACGGCACACCACGCATAAAATAATTTTTTTTTACGATTTTCTATTGGTATTCTCTACTCATTATGAACAACATTAAAAAAAGTAATTTTTTTGTTTCTTAGCGCATCACTCACAAATAATTTATTTGAGAAGAAGATGAAAAATAAAAAATAGTTTTCTGCAAACGGCACACCACGTATATATACATTTTAATTTTTTTGCGATTTTTTATTGGAATCCTCTACTCATCACAAACAACATTAAAAAATATAACTTTTTTTGTTTCTTAGCGCATCAATCACAAATAATTTATTTGAGAAGAAGATGAAAAATAAAAAATCGTTTTCTACTAACGGCACACCACGCATAAAAAAAAATTTACGATTTTTTATTAGAATCCTCTCCTCATCACGAATAACATTAAAAAAATAATTTTTTTTATTTCTTAGCGCATCACTCACAAATAATTTATTTGAGAAGAAGATGATAAATAAAAAATCATTTTCTACTAATGGCACACCATGCAGAAAAAAATATTTTATTTATTTTTAAAAAAATTTATTGGAATTCTCTCCTCATCATGAACAACATTAAAAAGAAATTTTTTTTATTTCTTAGCACATCAATTACAAATAATTTATTTTCATAATTTATCACCCATGCATAGTAACGTGCTAAAAATTTTTATTCAAAAATTTTCTAAAACGAAAACAAAATTTCATGACTCTCACCCAACCACCATCATTCCATCCTCCATTGATATGTCACTTTGAATCTTTCATTGTTTAGAGTCATCCCAAAATGATCCTAGACTGAATCATATAAAGTGATACTCCAAAATAACATACCCAAAATCAATCCAAATAATGTCAAGAGAAGATAATACAACCCAAAAATATAAAATAAACTAGATAAAAAAAATGGGTTAACAATCAGTATTTCATATCATTACCCTCTTAAAATCCTGCATCATTTAGGGTCATTCCGAGTTACCCTAGATTGAACCATAAAAAATGTGCCAAAACAAAATATTTACCATTCAAATAAGTAATCAGTAATCGAACTAAAAAAAATGATAAAAAAAAAAATAAACAAAGAAACAACCAACTAAAATAAAATAAAAAACTAGGTTGTTCTAGCAATGTTTTCCATACTTGGAGTTTTTCAAGTCTAATCCTCAATAATCCCTAGTGGAGTCGCCACTGAAAGCACTCTCGATCTGCGGGGTGTGCGGATCCGCTTTTGACTTTAGAGGTTTGGGAGTCGCCACCTAGTTATTATGGTCTAAGAACCGAGCATTAACTCAAGATGGATAAAAATAACTAATCTACAAAAAGAAACTAAGTTCGGGGATTACGTTACGAGATTGGAAAGTGTTAGGCACCAACCCTACCCAACAAATGCCAGTTTCTACTATTTTTCAAGAAGACTACATTGCTAAAAGAACTAAAATAAATAAATAAAACAAATAAAAAAAGATATAAAAAAAGAAAATATATCTATATTATTACAATAATTTGTTCCCATAGATCTGGTAGAATAGCTCTTTGTAAGATACTCCTCGCTTTGTTTCTGTCACTAGATCCGCTTCAGATCTCCAAGATGAAATACCTCCTTCTTAGATCTGAATGTTTCCAAAAAAATTTAATGGATTTCTGGATGTTTTGTGAAGAGTTTCTAGGAGTTTATGAATAAAAACTGGGGTTTGGATGATAGGTAAGGGGTTAGGACTTCAAAACCAGGATTTTGGGAAGGCTAGGGAGGCCTTTCGCATACTTTTTCTAGGATTTTCTTTGACCTGCGAAATTAGGTTGTGGAGGCTCTATATTAATAGAATTTTTGAAAGAATTAAGGATTGACTAAGTCTCCTTTTAGATAAGATAAATTAGGATTTTAACTTTAGTCTTATGAAATTAACTTGATCTTTTTAGATTAGGGTTTTAATTAGGGTTTTGACTTAAGTCTTATGAGATTGACTTGGTTTCTTTAGATTAGGTTTTAATTAGAGTTTTGACTTAAGTCTTATGAGATTGACTTGATTTCTTTAGATTAGGTTTTAATTAGGATTTTGACTTAAGTCTTATGAGATTGACTTGGTTTAGATTTTTACATTAATTTTATTAAGATTTTACTTTACGTTAATTAATATTTTATTTATGAATTTCAAAATTAAAAATTTTAAAAATTAAAAAATTATCGTTTTGCCCCCGAAGATAACTTTTGCGTTTCAAATCAATTTTCAATGTTTCGGGATGTTTTGGAATTGATTTTTGTAAGGAATTCAATGGGATTATGGATTTGTGTCATTTATGGATTTTCGGTATGAAATGGTCGTGGACCCTATAAAGGGCATTTTCATAATTTTGTCAAATTTGGTTTTACTTTGTTATTTTTTGTATTTGAAAGGGTTTTCCTAAGCGTACTGTGGGCTCTAAGGATGTTTTGATGTTAAGAGTATTTTGGCAATTTATTCATTTTTTAGTGATTTTTATCATAAAATTTCTTTTTGTTTAAAAGTGATGATTTTTATGTTTTTGGGATCATATTTTCCTAGCGTAGTATGGTTTCTAAAGTTTTGTTTGCTTAAGATACCTCATCTGAATTTTTGAAATATATCCAGTAAAAAACAAAAAATATTGGAATATTCATCCATCATCGGGAACCTTTGCAATCTGGTTGACGAGTTGATTAATCAGGCAAGTGCGAAAATGGGGTGTTTACAGTGATCATCAAAGGTGATGACATAGTAAGAAAATCAAGGTTGGATGGTACGAGAGTCGAGGTTGGGCTCACTTGGTTGTAAAACGAACGAGGGTTTTGCAAACTTTCGACGACGACACTCTTATTTTCTTCTACAATGGGGGATGAGTTTTCTACTAACGAGATAAAGCTTCGAGTTGGTGGTTTCCAAGCTTACTAGCTGATTTTTATGAGATATGAAAATAAAGAAAGGAAAATGAAGATCCAAAGTGATGAGAATGTCGAGCTCGTCGATGCCAGCGATTTCTTCTTCTTCGTTGACAGTTAACTCGGACTCGGACTCGTTTGTGATAGAACTTGATGAGAATGGGTTAAAACCGTTGGGTTGGGGTTTGGCTCTTTGGAGAAGAAGAGAAAGAAATAAAATAAAACCAACTTTCTTTTAAATAGAAAGGGCTGATGGCATCTTTGTAATTTTTCATTATTTCTAGTTTTGGCGGTAACTTGACTATTCAAACTCGAAAAATAACGAATAAGTATTCCATTTTGAATATGTTTTCGTTGTGGACCTAATGGTGTGGTGGAATTTTCCTAATTCTCACTCTAACAAAAATTCTTTCTTTTAGGTCCCACTTAACATGAAATTCGAGAATTTTATAATTTTTTCATCCGAACTCGAATTCAAGTTTGCTTATAGGCTAAAGTATATATTTTGAGCTTTTTTAATCCAATGGCGAAATCAATTTTCATTGAATATGAACCTAATAAAATCCGAGTATTTTACCCTAAGTCTTTTGTTAGAGTTTTCTCACAATTTTACTATCAGATTTTCCTTGAGATACGAATTAAAACTCGGGGTATTAGAATTTTGCTTTGAATCTTGACATTTCATAATGGGTATCGTTGTTTAGGAAATTGACCAATTTCTCTCTCTACCACAATTTGTGCTAATTGTCCCACTTAGGTCTCTAACTTGACCATGGCTTGGTTCTATTACTGCATGAGTTTTATCAACATGCCTTTAGAGAAGAATTTGGTTGGAAAGGCTTTGAGTTTGGGCATATTGTCAAGAATAAGAGAATGACATTGGTTGAGCTATTGAGACTAATATAACCATTGATGTTGAATGACTTGATGATTGTGGGAAGAGTTTCTATGGAAACTTAGAGGACCACTTTGAGGGCTAGGATCATTTTGACGTTATGAAAGTTTTGGATGGCACATAGTGTCAAGGTATTTATTTGACTATATGGATTTGGCATAGATTTTCTATAGGTATTGTAAGAATTGAAGGCACTGCATGCTCGGCCTTAACTGCCACGAGATTTGGACAATAATCAACCATGTGGTGGTCTGAGATTCACTCCATACGTTTATGATGGGGGTTTGGATCTTGATAATAGGCTCTAGATAAGGGGGACAATAAAAGGGTGAACCCTATGTTCGTCATGTAAATATATCTCTAAAGGGACAAGAAAGAAATATAAAATTAAAATTAAAAATTTATTTTAAATTGGTGAGTAGGGTCGTTCCAATGAGTATTGAGGGACTAATATTCTAAGTTTTAGAAATTCAAAGGAAAAATGATGTGATTTTGGAGTCTAAACTAAAACTAATTAAATTAACTAAAAAGTTTGTATTGAAAAACATCTAAAGAAAGTGAATCCACTAAGAATAATTAATTTAAATCAATTTATTTCCAATTTTGTTTTGGATAGCTCAAATCAAGAAATCAACAAAAGTTTTGATTAGGAAGATTTAACAATAATAAATCAAATAATTAAAATTTTGAAATTGCCTAAGATTTTCTTCCCTTTAATAGTTTTATCATCAAATGATTCAACATCACAACAAGCATTCGATATAATTGGTTGTACAAAATAGTTATGAATAATAAGAAGAAATAAATCGAGAATACTAAAAAAATAAAGTTTAGAAGAAAATCTATTTTAACAATGAAAAAATCAAGAACTACATGAATAAACTAAAAATAAATAATAACCCCTGCTTCATCAATCTTCCTAGATTATAATATAAAATCAAAATGATACTTTACTGTTATTAATCTCTTGAATTAACTTGAACACTGTGTCTTCTAATTGTAGAAAAATAAATTAAAACTTAAAAATATAAAAATAAAAGAAAAAGAAATTAGGAGAGGAGAGAAGAGAGGGATCAAAAAGAAAAGAGAGAGCGCCAAAAATTAAAGAGATAAGATCTTTCATAGATAAAAAACTAGAATTATTTTAGTAAGTAAAATGTAACTTATGATGAATTAACTATTGTGCATGATTTATGAAGAAATCATAGTTCTTAGTCTAGAAAATACGGTTAAGTACTTTACAAAATAATAGAAAAATACACACTTTTAGGCACTCAACACACCCTAAAACCTAGATTTTTCTACTTTTGAACAAAATAGAAAAATAAAATTAAAATAAGCTATAAAAATAATGTCACTTTTATAAGTCTCTCAACTACATTTAACTAATGCAACAAGCCCTTAAACCCCTAGGTTACCCCTAGTGGAAAAGTTTGACTCGTTATGATTTGAAGTGAATATACCCACAAAATTCAACACATATATCTTGTATTAAAATTTAGTTAAGTTAACATTTGAAGTGTAATACCCTGAATTTTTAATTCGTACCTTGAGGAAATCCAATAGTGAAATTTTAAGAAAATTCTAAAAGAAAGACTTAAGGTAAAATACTCGGATCTTGCTATGTTTATTTCAAAAAAAAAAATTGACTTTGCCATTAACTTTAAAATGGTTGAAAAACATACTTTAGCCTGTAAACACGCTTGAATTCAAGTTTGGATGAAAAAGTTATAAAATCCTTGAATTTCATGTTAGGCGAGACCTAAAAAGGTGTTTCGTTACAATAAGAATTAATAAAATCCAATCACACCATTATGTTCGTAATAAAAATTATTAAAGATAGAGTATGCACTCGTCGATTTTCAGGTCTGAGAAGTCGAGATATCGTCAACCATTGAAACAAATGGAAAAATTACAAAAAATGCCCTCTATCCTTTGTATATAAAAGAAAGTTAGCTTTCTTTTATTACTTTCTCTTCTTGTCCAAAGAACCAAACACCAGCCCATTCCCAACCCAAGGGTTTCGACCCATTTTCATCCAGATCCATTGCAATCGAGTCCGAGTTGATTTTTGTCGAAGAAGAAAAAATTGTCGGCATCGACAAGCTTTACAATCTCTCCACTTTTGATCTTTACCTTCCTTTTTTTCTTTTTGTATCTCTTCAAAAATTGCAAGTAAGTTTCGATACCACCAACTTAGAGCTTCATTTCATTAGAAGAAGACTTGTTTTCCATTGTAGAAGAAAATGAAAGTGTCGTCGTTGAAAACTTTGCAAACTCTCATTCGTTTTGCACTCAAGTTAGTCCAATCTTAACTCTCATACCACCCAACCTTGATTTTTATGCTAGCTTTCCACGTACGACAACCACAAACTTTGATATGGGATTTTCAGTTCCTATTAATAATCGTAGATTGTGAAAACATGCATTTATGACTTTTATCGAAAATGTGTTACATTTATAAATCGTAGACGTTCTTTGTTTTGATTTTCAATTCATGTTATAATTACATATTTGATGTGTTTTTATGAAATTTTAACAATAAATTCATGGATGGGACGAAGGATTCGAAGAATGGAGGTGAAACCCAAAAATTTGATCGAAAAACTAAATTTTTTAAGCAAATTGGAGTTTGTTAAAGGTGCCGCTGTTAAAAGCTAATGTCACCGTCGTCAGCCATCTTCAGTACTGATGGCACCACATTGCAGAACAATGGGAATGATTTCACGATCCCAATATCAAAGGATCAAAATCTGATTTTTGGTTTCAAGAACAAAACATAAATTTTGACATTTTCATCAAATTTTCAAAATCAAATACCTTTTGCGTTACTTTGAATTGGACTATAAAAATTACATGATATTGAATCTCGTGCTCAAGGCTTTCATTTCCAAAAATATGTTTTCAATTTAAAGAACTTTGAAAAATCAAGTTTTCGATACTTAGCCAAATTTTTACCAGTTTTCCCAGTTTTGGTAGTTTGACTTTGTAAATTTATTAGGACCTCATTTAAACCAAAATTCAGTAGTTTTTCGATTTAATGATCAAAATGAGTTTGAAAGTTTGAAAGATAAAGATTGTGTTTGAAACGATGCAAGGTTGTAATATCAAAAAATGGATGAAATGGTAAAATGCTAGAATCACATCCGAGGGGTGATGTCTACATTTTACATTATTGTGTTGTGCGTAGGTTCGTAAACGGATATCCAAAGATAATAATTCGGGTTGGATGTTTATTTATTTTCTGTTAGTACAAGATGTTAGTCTATGTTTTCGCACTTTTATTTATTTTCGATTTAGGGGCCACTATTGAATGGTGAAAGCGCCCTCGATCCGCGGGGTGCGCGGATCCATTTTTGACCCTTGAGGTTTGGGAGTCGCCACCTAGTTATTATGGTCTAGGAACTAAGCTGACTCTAAAATGGATAAAAAAACTAATCTACTACAGAAAAACTGAATCCGGGGATCATATTACGGGGTTGGAAGGTGTTAGGCACCAACCCCGCCCGGCCAATGCCGGTCTCTACTTATCCCAAATAAGACTACATCGCTAATGAATAAACCTAGATAAAAAAAATAACAAAAATCTTACCTTCGATCTGCAAAGGTTCTATTCCCTCAGATCTGGTGAAATTGCTCATTGTACCGTACTCCTTACTTCGTTCTGTCTCCGGATCTGATTTCTGATCTCCGAGGCAATGTATCTCCTTCTTGGATCTGGGTGCTTTGAATTTGTTGTGGATTTTGGGGGTGTTTTTGAAAGGTTTCTGGGTATTTTTTAAGCTAAAATCGAAGTAGGGGTGTTAGGTAAGGAGTTGGGACTCCAAAATTAGGGTTTTGGAGAGGTTGTGGAGGCTTCTTCACCTACTTTTTCTAGGGTTTTTTCTTTGATACGAAAATAGGGTGTGGAGGCTCCTATTTATAAAATTTTTTAGAAGCATTAGGGTTTGATTACGGTTTCTTTTAGGGTTTCAATTAGGGTTTCAATTAGGATTTAGACTTTGGTCTCATGAGATGGACTTAGTCTTTAGGGTTTTAATTTAGGATTTTGACTTTTAGTCTTATGAGATTAACTTGATTAGTTTAGATTAGGGTTTTGATTTAGGGTTTTGACTTTTAGCCTTATGAGATTGACTTGATTAGTGTTTTGATTTAGGGTTTTGACTTTAGTCTTATGAGATTGACTTTAATACTTTGACTTTAGTCTTTCTTGGTTGACTTTAATGTTTTGACTTTAACCTTACGTGACTTTGGTCTTACTTGATTGACTTTAATGTTTCACTTTACATTTTTTAATGATTTATTTATTAATTTCGAAAATTTTAATTATTAAAGTTGTAAAATTATCGTTTTGCCCTCGGAGAGGATTTTTTTACGTTTTAAGTCGTTTTTCAATGTTCTGTGATGTTTTGGAATCAATTTTTCATAAATAATTCAATGAGAATGTTAGTTTTTGTCATTTATGAAATTTTTGTGTGAAATGGTTATGAATTTTATGAGGGGTATTTTCGTAATTTTTAGTGGAAATTGACGAAGTGGTTTATTTGATTTCGATTTGTGATTTTATATGTTTGAATGGGTCTTCCTAAGCGTAACGTAGGTTCTAGGGTTGTTTTGATGTTAGGGGTATTTTGGTAATTTGGTCATTTTTAGTGATTTTTATCGAGAAGTTTCTTTTTGGTCTGCAATATGATGATTTCTACGTTTCTGGGATCGTATTTTCCTAGAGTAGCGTGGTTTCTAAGGTTTTGTCAGTTCGAGATACCTCATCCGGATTTCTAAAACACATCTGGTGACAAAATAAAGCACTGGAATAAACATCCATCATTGGGAATTTTTACGATCGGGTTGACGACTTGATTAATCAGGCGGATGCAAAAATGGGGTGTCTACAGATGCCCCTCTTTGGCAGAAGGTTGAAGCAAACTAGATAGCAAATCTATTTTGGTAGATAGTGCGATATTCGAATGCAAAAGCTAGTGACAGTTCATTTTGCAGCCTGATTTAGCAATTCGTCGGGGTATTCGGATCCTTGAGCGTAAAACTCTCCCCGAACTAGAAAAATGTCAGGTCCTTGAGCGCGAGCTCTACCTGGCAGTGTCAGATCCTTGAATTTTAGAAAATTCTCCTTGACTGATGTAACAACTGTGCAAGTGTGTGGGCTCAAAATTTGAGATAGATTTCAAAGAGTTTGAGTTGGAAATGAGTCAAATCTGAGCACTGAGCATAATTCTAAGAAAACCCTTGGCGGCATCTGAGCATAATTCCAAGAAAACCCTTAGCGACATCTGGGCATAGTTCCAAGAAAACCCTTGGCGGTATCTGAGCATAATTCCAAGAAAACCCTCGGTGGTATCTGAGCATAGTTCCGAGAAAACCCTCGGCGGCATCTGAGCATAATTCCAAGAAAACCCTTGGCGGCATCTGAGCATAGTTCCGAGAAAACCCTCGGCGGCATCTGAGCATAATTCCAAGAAAACCCTTGGCGACATCTGAGCATAGTTCCGAGAAAACCCTCGGCGGCATCTGAGCATAATTCCAAGAAAACCCTTGGCGACATCTGAGCATAATTCCAAGAAAACCCTTGGCGGCATCTGAGCATAGTTCCAAGAAAACCCTTGACAGCATTTGAGCATAATTCCAAGAAAACCCTTGGCGGCATCTGAGCATAGTTCCAAGAAAATCCTTGACGGCATCTGAGCATAGTTCCAAAAAAACCCTTGGTGGCATCTGAGCATAATTTCGAGAAAACCCTCGGCGGCATCTGAGCATAGTTCCAAGAAAACCCTTGGCGGCATCTGAGCATAATTCCAAGAAAACCCTTGGCGATATCTGAGCATAGTTCTGAGAAAACCCTCGGCGGCATCTGAGCATATTTCTGAGAAAACCCTCGGCGGTATCTGAGCATAATTCCAAGAAAACCCTTGGCGGCATCTGAGCATAGTTCCAAGAAACCCTTGGCGGCATCTGAGCATAGTTCCAAGAAAACCCTTGGCGGTATCTGAGCATAATTCCAAGAAAACCCTTGGCGGTATCTTAGCATAATTCCAAGAAAACCCTTGACGGAATCTAAGCATAGTTCCGAGAAAACCCTCGGCGGTATCTGAGTATAATTCAAAGAAAACCCTAGGCGGCATCTGACCATAGTTCCGAGAAAACCCTCGGCGGCATCTGAGCATAATTCCAAGAAAACCCTTGGCGGCATCTGAGCATAATTCCAAGAAAACCCTTGGCGGCATCTAAGCATAGTTTCAAGAAAACCCTTGACACCATCTGAGCATAATTCCAAGAAAACCCTTGGCGGCATCTGAGCATAGTTCCAAGAAAATCCTTGACGGCATCTGAGCATAGTTCCAAAAAAACCCTTGGTGGCATCTGAGCATAATTTCAAGAAAACGGCGGCATCTGAGCATAGTTCCAAGAAAACCCTTGGCGGCATCTGAGCATAATTCCAAGAAAACCCTGGGCGATATCTGAGCATAGTTCCGAGAAAACCCTCGGCAGCATCTGAGCATATTTCCGAGAAAACCCTCGGTGGTATCTGAGCATAATTCCAAGAAAACCCTTGGCGGCATCTGAGCATAGTTCCAAGAAAACCCTTGGCGGTATCTTAGCATAATTCCAAGAAAACCCTTGACGGCATCTGAGCATAGTTCCGAGAAAACCCTCGGCGGTATCTGAGTATAATTCCAAGAAAACCCTTGGTGGCATCTGACCATAGTTCCGAGAAAACCCTCGGCGGCATCTGAGCATAATTTCAAG
Source organism: Akebia trifoliata (assembly GCF_017979445.1). Lineage (NCBI taxonomy): Eukaryota > Viridiplantae > Streptophyta > Magnoliopsida > Ranunculales > Lardizabalaceae > Akebia > Akebia trifoliata. The sequence goes on along the minus strand of NC_141385.1, from coordinate 32,030,366 downwards.
AAAACCCTTGGCGGCATCTGAGCATAGTTCCGAGAAAACCCTCGGCGGCATCTGAGCATAATTCTAAGAAAACCTTGGCGGCATCTGAGCATAATTCCAAGAAAACCCTTGGCGGCATCTGAGCATAGTTCCGAGAAAACCCTCGGCGGTATCTGAGCATAGTTCAGAGAAAACCCTTGGCGGCATCTGAGCATAATTCCAAGAAAACCCTTGGCGGCATCTGAGCATAGTTCCGAGAAAGCCCTCGGCGGCATTTGAGTATAATTCCAAGAAAACCCTTGGCGGCATCTGAGCATAGTTCCAAGAAAACCCTTGGCGGCATCTGAGCATAATTCCAAGATGGCGACATCTGGCTTAGTAAAACTGAGAATGAAGGATAAATCTGGGAAAGAATGATTGAAAATGAAATATGGAAAAGAGGGGTTGAATCTGGGAATGAATAGATCTTGGACAGAATGGATGCCCTATTTCCTATGTGAGATCTAAAATACATGTGTTTGAACCTCAAGATTTTATTAAAAAAGTTTTGTGAATTTAAAACCTGAGTTTTTATTTCTTTTGAACCTCAAGGGTTTTTCGAAAACTGTTATCAACAGGGTAGCCTTAAGTTTGGGGTTCCCATTATCTTTCAGGATTAGCATTGCTCAAGAATAAATTGCCCCTAGTTTGACAATAAACATGGCATTGGACACATCTTGCAAAAATTAAAAAAAATGCCCCTAGTATAAAAGGGGAAAAGCTACATATTTAGAGGAAAAAGAAAATGCCCCTTGTACGAAGGTTTGAAATATTTGATTATCACAAGCGCAATAAAGATCCAACTTTTAATTTTGATTGATTTTATTGAAGACTTTGAGTCAAGCTCAAGAGAACAAAAAAATATTTCCTTTTGAGACTCATCATAGAATTCATCCTTCTCTCCCTTGGTTCACTTGGGGAAGTAAGAATTTTCAGATCAATCGTAGACAAGATACTTGTGGCTTCCGAGTCTATGCCTGGTTTAAGCTAAGTATTGACCTTGATTATTCGGACTTCTGATGTTTCAGCTCGGACCGTTTTCAGTTTGGGATTTTCTTTTATTTTTCATTGTCGTTCTAACTTTTGCCTAGATCGCCTTTTCAGGTTTTCAATCTAGCGAGCTTGCTCTAACTTTTGCCTAGATCGTCTTTTCAAGTTTTCAATCTAGCGAGCTCTTTCTTTTTTCTTGGCTCTGATTGTTGCCAAAGTTGTCCTTTCAGATTTTCAACCTTGCGAGCTTGCCTTAATTTTTGCCTAAGTCGCCCTTTTCGGGTTTTCAACTTAGCAGGCTTTATCATTGTTTTTATCTTTTTCTTCTCCTCTGAACTTCTAGAATTATTATCTGATCATGCTTTGCTGCCCTCTTTGACTTTTCCACATGGTACTTAGGAGGACTTTTATAGGTAGGCTTAGGACTAGGCATAAAAAGAAAGGAATTTTGAGACTTAAAAATCCGAATGCCCCTTGTGTGGCATTTCATCTTGAATTATTTTCTTTTTCCTTGAATTTTCTTCCCCACTTTGACAATTTTTTCTTTTTAGATTTTTTCTTTGTCGGAGAATCTATTTTTATTTTTTTTGATGTGGTCGGGCTTGAAGTAACTTCTCAGGTTGCCTACGTACCTCAAATTTTTGGGATCAGACCAAAACGTAGTTCGGATTTTCCCTCCCCTAGGTTAGGTGATCGGGCTGAGAAAGAAAAAGGTATCATTTTTTTTGAAAAGGCTGCAAAAGGCTGAAAAATGAGATAATGAATTGGGTAGCAGGAAAATTGATTCGGCCTCCTTAAATGTAGTACCATTTGATCCGGTCAAGGTTGGTTGACTCTAGTAGTTCACTTCCATCATGATCTTGAAGTCTGACGACTTTTCCAGACAGTATTTCCTTAATGAATGAATTTCTCCAATTGGGTTCAGACTTTCTCCTATAGTCGAGGAGGAGTGTTCAATTTTCTTTGAAGTCTGATAGTTAAATCCTTGACTTGTAAATGATGAGCTTTGACCTTTTTGTCAAATGTATGAGTGACTCTTCTTAGATAAGCTTGCACATGGTACAGGGCTTTAACTCGTTTTCTTCGATTAAGTTTAATTCTTCATACTGCTGACGAACCCAATCTGTTTCTAACAAATGATTTTCCAACAAGACCCTGAGAGACGAAATTTTCATTTCAACTGGCAAGACTGCTTTCATGCCATACACTAAGGAGTAGGGAGTAGCTCCAGTAGAGGATCGAATTGAAGTTCGATATGTCCATAGCATGAATGATAATTTTTCTGACCAATCTCGATGTGATTGACACATTTTCCTGATGATAGTCTTGAGACTCTTACTAACTGCTTCAACCGTTCCATTGATCTGAGGACGGTAGGGGGATGATTTGTGCTTCTAGATCTTCAACTTTAAACATAGAGTAATGATTTATGCTTTGAAGTACGACCCATTATCAGAGATCAGTTCAAAAGGTACCCCCATATCGACTGATAATATGTGATTTGAAACTCAAGATGTAGTAAGGATAGTGCTGATACATTTTATAACATCTTCTTTGATTCCATTGATATAGACGAGTATCTATTCCGTGTTGAACAACACCCAAGCTTGTACCTAATATACCCTCATATGATCACACGAACAAGTCTTTTGAAATTTCTGAGTAAATTCATTATCCCCTCGTGTTCCTTTAGGGATAAGATGGTTTCTATTTGAATCTTTTTAGGAATTATTTTTTGTTTCGAGGTCAAAGACCTTTCCTTTCTCGATTAAAGGTTGAGTCCGACTCTTATCTTCTTGTTCAGAAATGAAATCTATTAAATTATTAGTTAATTCGTTAATGCGCTCGAGGTATTCAAAAATTTTCTTTATCCGATCAATTTCAGATGGGGCAACAGACACCTCTATAGACTCGATGAACTAATTTGCCTCAATAGGAAAGAGTAGACTCAATCTAAGGAAGACATGACCTTGCTGGAAAAAAGGACTCGAGCTAACCCAAATGACTCATGAAAACTCAAGACAAGTACCCACACGAGTTTGATTAGGACTGAGGACTGAGATATTGCTTGTAACCGGTAGGATTGAAGCACTATGATCTTCAAAGAACAACTAGACGATGTTGAGAAATTTTGAGGTCATTTCTGACTGTTGATTTGATATTGACGTTTACTCTAACTGACCGGATTTACAACCCTAGCTAGACGATGGACGATTGAGCTTAGACACAATGATAACCCTTAAACCTCTTTGAAGGTGAATTTAACCAATTTCAGTGTCACCTCCTTGATAACATTTTTAAATGAACCCTGAGATTTTATTGAATTTTGTGCACCAATCCATTAAACAATTCATTAATGTAATGATTATTCAGAAAAATAATTTTATTGCACTCTTGAAAAATATTGACAAATAATGTTTTCATTGAATAACAACTTCCACAAACATATTTCAATAATTTTTCATGCAAAAATAGATTTTTTGTAAATCAATTTTTTCTGAAAAATATTTTTCTTCATTTTCTTTTATTAGAAAACATTTTCTTTTAGAAAACTTTTTGGGAAATCATTTCCTTTTGGAAAATCTTATTCTTCCGAAAAATATTTTACTTTTGAAAAGCATTTCTCTTCTGGAAAATATTATTCTTCTGGAAAACATTTTTCTTCTTTTAAAATGGGTTTAAAATCTGAATCAGAAAAAAGTTTGAATTTCATTTTAATTCAAATGGCTCGGCCCATAATGATCGTTGGATCGAGATGGATTGGGTCAAGTTTAAAATGGATTTTTTATTGGATTGGTGCACCCATTTTAATTTCCAAAAATAACATTTTTGATCATTGGGGACAATCATATACTCTAATCTATACATTCATCAATCCAAAGGTTCCATTCAATAAACAACCCGGGAACACCCACGACAAGTTCGAGTCGTGACCTACAGGAATGGTTTCTAGACTCTAAACTTACTACGTGCAATGCATTTTTATCTGGCCACCCTTGCCCAAGCACACCTATATACCTTTCGATACGTGGTGACTTGGTTTGATATACCGTATAGGTAATAATCTAAAATCTCAACCCACTTCTCTGAAGTCAAAAATAGCCAGTTTGATCTCCAGTTGAGAGGTAGCGCACAATGCTGAGCAAGGGCCCACTTAAATACCTCTCGTCTAGAATAGACGTAGTCTATCCCCCTCATACAGTAGGGTACAACGGGGCAAGATCTCGCTTAGGCACTGGTTTTGACCAAGAAGTGCAATTGATATACTTAGATTATCTTTTACATACCTATGGGTACGAGTCAAGAGTTGTAGCTTTCATAAATGGTTTGGCATCTCACGAGGGGACCGACCACGTATTAGTACTACGTTGGTAATCGGGACATGTGACTGTGTGGCTCACAATAGGTAAAAGGCTCAGGTCGCTCCAGCCTGGGTGTATCAATACATCTCTCAGAATCACCTGATCAGACGGTATTGATGCCCCAGTTTGATATACCCTAAGGTACGTGACTGGAGTTGTGGTTTTCATGAATGACGTCGCATCTCCGAAGAGATCGGGCCACGCACTAGTGCCACGTTGGCTATATAGGATGTGTAAGTGTGCAAAACAGTAAACGTGCATATGGTGTGTGCAAAACAGGGTAGGGTGTGCCCAAGGCCTTTTTCAAACACATGGGCCCATGGGCCAGATTATGTTATCACATATGGATATCAAATGAATATTGATCAAGAAAATAATACAAAACCCATCACATCGAAATTAAGATGAAAGCAAACACATCACAAATATATCTATCAAGATCATGGCAAATCAATTAATGAGCATGGCATATAATAATTGATCAAACAAACATTGCAATAGGCATAATTTTTATAATTTTTAAGGTCCAATCAATTATCACTTTTGAGTGATCCAAAATAAATCGAGATTCCAATAGATGTTACATTGATGATAGAATGACAATGGTTGAGATGAGCTCACTCTTAGGAACATTAATTGTGCCAACATTAGATAAATTCGGATTTTCTGTGAATTAGAAAAATACAATCCGAACTTGCATTGATGATATCTAAGGCTCCCGATAACGAAATTGAGTGAACTCAAGTTCTAAATTAATCTACTCGATGAGATCTACATTTTATTAAGAGGTGCCAGACTTAGTTTTCACTAGAATATTCTGTAAAAACGTTTTAACATTGCTCTCCCAACCTTCATTCAGAAACAATTCCAGATTTACAGATTGAACTTGCATCGATGATATCTAAGGCTTCCGATAACGAAATTGAGTGAACTTAGATTCTAAATTAATCTACTCGATGAGATCTACGCTTTATTAAAGGTTCCCAGACTTAATTCTCACTAGAATGTTTTGTAAAAACGTTTTAACATTACTGTCCCAACCTTCATTCAGCAACAATTCCAGATTTACAGATTGAACTTGTATCGATGATATCTAAAGCTTTCGATAACGAAATTGAGTGAAATCAGATTCTAAATTAATCTACTCGATGAGATCTACGTTTAATTAAAAGTTTCCAGACTTAATTCTCACTAGAATGTTTTGTAAAAACGTTTTAACATTACTGTCCCAACCTTTATCATTCCATCATTTTCATATGTCAATTTGAATCTTTCATTATTTAGGGGTCATCAAAAAGTGATCCTTAATTAGAAAAAAAAAATACAATGCCCAAAATCATCTACAATCAAGTCACAAAAATAAATAAACAGGAAAAATAAATAAAATAAATCGAACTAAATAATATAAAAAAACTAGGTCATCTTGGCAATGCTCCCATACTTGGGGTTTTTCAAGTTTGATCCTCAATAGTCCCCAGCGGAGTCGCTACTGAAAGCGCCCTCGATCCGCGGGGTGCGCGGATCCGCTTTTGACCCTTGAGGTTTGGGAGTCGCCACCTAGTTATTATGGTCTAGGAACCAAGCTGACTCTAAAATAGATAAAAAAAACTAATCTACTACAGAAAAATTGAATCCGAGGATCATATTACGGGGTTGGAAGGTGTTAGGCACCAACCCCGCCCGGCCAATGCCGGTCTCTACTTATCCCAAATAAGACTACATCGCTAATGACAAAACCTAGATAAAAAAAAATAACAAAAATCTTACCTTCGATCTGCAAAGGTTCTGTTCCCTCAGATCTGGTGAAATTGCTCTTTGTACCGTACTCTTTACTTCGTTCTGTTTCCGGATCTGATTTCTGATCTCTGAGGCAAGGTATCTCCATCTTGGATCTGGGTGCTTTGAATTTGTTATGAATTTTGGGGGTGTTTTTGAAAGGTTTCTGGGTATTTTTTAGGCTAAAATCGAAGTAGGGGTGTTAGGTAAGGAGTTGGGACTCCAAAATTAGGGTTTTGGAGAGGTTGTGGAGGCTTCTTCACCTACTTTTTCTAGGGTTTTTTCTTTGATACGAAAATAGGGTGTGGAGGCTCCTATTTATAAAGTTTTTTAGAAGCATTAGGGTTTGATTAGGGTTTCTTTTAGGGTTTCAATTAGGGTTTCAACTAGGGTTTAGACTTTGGTCTCATGAGATGGACTTAGTCTTTAGGGTTTTAATTTAGGGTTTTGACTTTTAGTCTTATGAGATTGACTTGATTAGTTTAGATTAGAGTTTTGATTTAGGGTTTTGACTTTTAGCCTTATGAGATTGACTTGATTAGTGTTTTGATTTAGGGTTTTGACTTTAGTCTTATGAGATTGACTTTAATACTTTGACTTTTTAAATCGCCCTCAATCCACGGGGTGCACGGATCCGCTTTTGACCCTTGAGGTTTGGGAGTCGCCACCTAGTTATTATGGTCTAGGAACCAAACTGACTCTAAAACGGATAATGAACTAATCTACTACAGAAAATCTGAATCCGGGGATCACGTTACGGGGTTGGAAGGTGTTAGGCACCAACCCCGCCCGGTCAATGCCGGTCTCTACTTATCCCAAATAAATCTACATCGCTAATGACAAACCTAGATTGAAAAATAATGAAAAGTCTTACCTTCGATCTGCAAAAGTGTTATTCCCTCAGATCTGGTGCAAACGGCTCCTTGTACCGTATTCCTTACTTCGTTCTACCTCCGGATCTGATTTCTGATTTCCGAGGTAAGGTATCTCCTTCTTGGATCGGGGTGCTTTGAATTTGTTGTGGATTTTTGGGGTGTTTTTGAGAGGTTCCTAGGTATTTTTTAGGCTAAAATCGAAGGAGGGGTGTTAGGTAAGGAGTTTGGGCTCCAAAATTAGGATTTTTGAAAGGTTGTGGAGGCTTCTTCGCCTACTTTTCCTAGGATTTTTTCTTTGATACGAAAATAGGGTGTGAAGGCTCCTATTTATAAAGTTTTTTTTGGAGAATTAGGATTTGATTAGGGTTTCTTTTTAGGGTTTCAATTAGGGTTTAGACTTTGGTCTCATGAGATGGACTTAGTCTTTAGGGTTTTGACTTAGGGTTTTGACTTTAGTCTTATGAGATTGACTTGATTAGTTTAGATTAGGATTTTAATTTAGGGTTTTGACTTTAGTCTTATGAGATTGACTTGATTAGTTTAGATTAGGGTTTTGATTTAGGGTTTTGACTTTAGTCTTTTGAGATTGACTTTAATACTTGACTTTAGTCTTAGTTAATTGACTTTAATGTTTTGACTTTAGTCTTATTTGATTGACTTTAATATCTTGACTTTAGTCTTGCTTGATTGACTTTAAATTTTTGGAGAACCCCCCTCTATTATATCTTTGATTCTTTCGACCCCCAAATAGAGGGGTCCTTAAAGAAATATCTTGCGAACCATCAACAATTTTTCTTGAAAGCCTGATTGATCAATTTTTTGGTTTAAATTTTATAATTAAATTTATTAATGTTTCACTTTACATTATTTAATGATTTATTTTTTAATTTCGAAATTTTTAATTATTAAAATTGTGAAATTACCATTTTGCCCTCGAAGAGGATTTTTTTATGTTTTAAGTCATTTTTCAATGTTCCATGATGTTTTGGAATCAGTTTTTCATAAGGAATTCAATGGGAATGTTGGTTTTTGTCATTTATAAATTTTTTTGTGTGAAATAGTCGTGAATTTTATGAGGGGTATTTTCGTAATTTTGTCAAATTTTGTGAAAATTGGCGAAATAATTTATTTGGTTTCGATTTGTCGTTTTATGTGTTTGAACGGATTTTTATAAGCGTAATGTACGCTCTAAGGTTGTTTTGATGTTAGGGGTATTTTGGTAATTTGGTCATTTTTAGTGATTTTTATCGTGAAGCTTCTTTTTGGTTTGTAGGATGATGATTTCTATGTTTCTAGGGTAGTATTTTCCTAGCGTAGCGTGGTTTCTAAAGTTTTGTCAGCTCAAGATACCTCATCCGAATTTCTGAAACACATCCGGTAATAAAATAAAGCACTGGAATAAACATCCATCATTGGGAACTTTTGCGATCGGGTTGACGACTTGATTAATCAGGTGGATGCAAAAATGGGGTGTCTACAACTTTAGTCTTTCTTGGTTGACTTTAATGTTTTGACTTTAGCCTTACTTAACTTGGTCTTACTTGATTGACTTTAATGTTTCACTTTACATTTTTTAATGATTTAGTTATTAATTTTGAAATTTTTAATTATAAAATTGTAAAATTACCGTTTTACCCTCGGAGAGGATTTTTTACGTTTTAAGTCGTTTTTCAATGTTCAGGGATGTTTTGGAATCAATTTTTCGTAAGGAATTCAATGAGAATGTTAGTTTTTATCATTTATGAAATTTTTGTGTGAAATGGTTATGAATTTTATGAGGGGTATTTTTGTAATTTTTAGTGAAAATTGGCGAAGTGGTTTATTTGGTTTCGATTTGTGATTTTATGTGTTTGAATGGGTCTTCCTAAGCGTAACGTAGGTTCTAGGGTTGTTTTGATGTTAGGGGTATTTTGATAATTTGGTCATTTTTAGTAATTTTTATCGTGAAGCTTCTTTTTGGTCTGCAATATGATGATTTCTACGTTTCTGGGATCGTATTTTCCTAGCGTAGCGTGGTTTCTAAGGTTTTGTCAGTTAGAGATACCTCATCCGGATTTCTGAAACACATCTGGTGACAAAATAAAGCACTGGAATAAATATCCATCATTGGGAACTTTTGTGATCGGGTTGACGACTTGATTAATTAGGCGGATGCAAAAATGAGGTGTCTACACATGGTAGGAATTGAATATTTATTTTCAACCTTTTAATGTTAATTTCTCTTTTGTTTAAAAAAACGATATATATATATGTATTTTGTGAGCAGTTAAAGAGCTTGCGAATACTCAAATAGGTAGTGCGTCATATCATCAGGAATGATTTACTATCTTAGGATGTACGGTAAGGACAACCAAACTCATACGTGATATGAGACGGGCATAAGAGTGGAGTCACAATTGGAATTTGGGTTCATTCCTTTCTATCATTACTAGTGAACTTGTAATGTAAAGGTGTACATGAATAGGGTTGTATATTTTGAAAATCACATTTACACCTGATAGGCATAGATGAAGATGATTAGTAAGTGATCATTAACAATATATAGTAGTTGAACATTCTGATACATCAAAAAGAGACCCATTGCTTATGGTCATGTCAAACAGCCAGCCTGAGCTGGATAAATAGTCAACCAGTGTGATAAACATAACAACTGGCCACACAATCAGGAACTAAAAGCCAGTAAATTAATGTAACATCATGTTCCGATTGGTAGCGCTCCAGTTGTGAATCCCAACTCTTTAATTCCACTACTCCACCATTATGTATTATGTATATGTTGCTCTATTTTGAATTATAAACTAAAAACATGTTTACTGTTTCAATATTATCAATTAGATTTGTATAAAAAGAAATATATATAATAAGTACTGATGATTTATGTTATCTAAATCTTTAAAATGTTTAGTTGTTCATTCCAGGCTATATATACCAATTAATAATAATTTATTTTGTAAAGCTTTGCATGTTTTGAAATGATTCAGTATGCTTACTCATTTATATTAGGTGAGGTTATTAGTAGGAGTTGTTTGTAGACTTGTTGGATAACTATTGTTACTCAACCTTTCCTTTCATTTTTTAATTCTAGAGCTTATAGTTGGTGGGGCGGGTGTAGAGCTAGCAAAGGAGAAGTATCTGGTTTCTCAGATCGACGACCAGAGTCTGTTACCTAATAAATATTGAAATTACTTCCACTAGGAGTTAGTTCGTCCAATAGGTGTATATAGTTTTTGGGTGGAGTGATAGGTCCATATTAGATAGAGGATATTTTTATAATCCTGTATGTTATCCTTGCGCTACTCTAATCTATTTCACATTATTCGTTGTATTTGGCTTCCGTTGTTATCCTATTTTCTTTAGTTGTATTTGTATACATGATTTATTGTATATTGGTTTATTAGGTTTCCAAGTGCCTTGGAAAGATAACATAAACAGAAGAAACCATGTCGAAATTTTGAGGTGCCACCTAGTACCTTGAGATTTGACTTTAGGATTTATGTTAGCGTTTGGCAGGGCACTACATAAAAACATTAAACTAAACTTAAATCTAAAAAAAATAGTAATTTACTTTTTAATAGAGTCAAAGCCATTATTAAATCCCTTAGGAGAATTCTAGAAATACTATGACCTTTAGTGCATAGTGAAAGTCTAACTAAGACATCAAGGTTAAACTTCATAAAGTAGAACTAGACTCAATTTACCTAAAATGATCGAGTTAACCTAAAATTTAACTCCAAATTTAGAATCATTTCTTGGATAGTGAGAGGTATGGATGTTCACTTCAATTGGACCTCATTATTTTTTGAAATGGAGTAATCTAGATATGGCCTAAGTCTTCGTCCATATTGAATTTGAAAATTAACTCATCTTTAGGATTTTGGACTTTTATTGCACCATATTAGTGCACACAATGGATTATGTACGGGCTTGACCATCTTGTTTTTCATTTTTCAAGAAATATTTTTAACCTAGTGTCGTAGAGCAGAACCTTATATTCTAGTTGAAATTATTTTCTTAAGATTAGTTTATCGTTTACTATTTTGTTCTGTCCTTATATTTCTTGGTATAATCGTAGGCATCATTCCTAATTTCATCTAGTTCATTGAGTTAGATTTTTTTTTTCTTCCCCTGCCTTGTCGAGGTTAAGGTTTAGGCGTTTAATAACTCAATATACTCGATATTCTAACTTGACTGGCCAGTGATAGATAATGATTCAGTGTATCACAATATACCTTAATACAGAACATCATATCTACATGTTCTAATACAATCTAGACTTAGACTACTCCTAGAGCCAAAGTTTATAACATGTCATGGTAGTCACGTTGATTATTATATAGAATACCACCACAAAATTTTTAGTAAACATGAATCAAATTCAGCGAACTGAAATGATTGAATTTGCAAATTGTTTAGTACATGGTTTACTGTAATTTGATCATGTATCTAATGCCAATCATTTTGCAAACTGATTCTTTTCACAACTATTCACAATTCGATTTAGTAGAAACAAATCTTGTAATGCAAATCTAGCATCTATATTAGAGAACAATGTGATATATTTTTCTCTCAGGGAGAGGATGATAACACTCCTATGAAAGGCAAAAATAATTTTTCCTGTTTTACAAGCTTTCAATCTGATTGAAACTCATGGATATCCCTACAATTCCTCGAGGTCCTAAAACTGTGTTAAGCAAGTGTAAGTTTAAGCCACGTGTACACCCTTGATTGAGACATCCTAAAAAGAAAACAAAATAAGTAAAACACATTCCTTACCAAGCAAGAAAAGTTTGTTGATCCATCACCTTGTGGCATCCAAAAACATTATCCAATGCCACAGGGACATGGAGGACAAAATTCTAAGAACTTTGAAAAAAAAAACTTATTTTTTACCATTGAATTTTAATTTTTAATTTGATGGTTTAGTGGCTGTCCATTTTCAAAACCTTGGATCAAGCTCAAAAATACTTTTTTTTTTGTTAATCTTAGTTTTTCCATGACATCTAAGAGGCGGTGTTGTGGATTGCTAATATCGTAATCCATGTGGGCCTCTTAGTAAGATTTGAAATCTTACTAAGTTAGTTAGGTTATTCTGACTCTATAAATAATCTTAAAAGTTGTCCCCCCTCTATACCGATTTGACTTGTTCAAACCATCTCGTGTCGGACAGGATAGAGTCATTTAATTCTATTTACAATTATTTATAAATTTATATAAATAATTATAATTTTTTTATAAATAAGGTGGAGTAGAAGATTTTTAGTCACCAATATTTTAATTTAAAGAATAAATATTAAAAATATTTATAAAAAAGGACAAAAATTTAGTTGATTGACCCACTTTAACCAACTCAGCAGAATTCTTCAAAATATTGTCAAATGAGATAGGTTGAGAGACAATTCACACAAAATATCTCACTCGTTCTTGAATGATAACGAGATGAGTTGTTGAGTCATCTCAGCTTAATAGTCTTAATCAAAATGAATCTAGCCATCAATTTAATAATCAATGGTTAAAAATTCATTCAAATCCTTACCCCTCCCATCTCACTAATAAATAACATAGTCACCTCCAAGACATTGAATTCTCTCTCTCTCTCTCTCTCTCATTCATGGAGTTTAATGCAATGCACAACAATGATCTAGCTTCCAGGCCAACATTTTCATCGGAGTATTGGATGCAGTTAAAGGATCGTATGAAATCCGACGATGGTGTGGAATTTTATTTTGAAGGAAGTTCCTCAAAAGGATTCCTCAAGATCTTCATCATTTTGATCAGTTTCCTTATGTTGATGAGATGTTATCGAATTCAAAACTATGGGTATCGACTCCATTTTGCAATCCATTCAATCCTTTCACCAATGAATTTTTGACTAATATTGATAATAAAAAATCCAATCTTTTTATGAAAGAATGTGAAAATAAAGAAATGGAAAATTTTCTAGATATGGGCTTATTTAATTCTTTTTAGATGATTCAAAGCAAGTTGATAGGAGGGGATCAGAGTCCTTTAGTCTCCACTTTTCAAAATTCTAAATCGGGGAACTTTGGATTAACTGCAACGATCTCTAATGTGCCTTCATCCACTACAACTATGAATATGCAACTGCAAAAGATCGAGAAATCTTCTAGAGCTATGAGGCATTGGACCAATGGAGAAGATAGGTACAATTTTTCTTTTTTGGGGTGGAGGGTGGTTAAGAGGTATTGTTTGGGTATTAGGGTTTGAAAAATCATTCGAGGCTGCTATGACTCGAAACAAGGTAAATGGACATGTAGATGAAAAAGACTAATATAGGTATATCTATCGTAGTTAAAGGGAATGGACCAATGAAGAAAACAAATTGAGATTTTTCTTTCTGTTTTTGTTAAAGAGTTATTTTTTTCTTCTATATTAGGGTTTTAAAAATTGTCCAAGATCAAGATGACTTTGTACAAGATATTCCAGAGATTAGATCCTTGTCTCCTTTTTATGCTTTGGTTTTTTATTTTTCAATTCACAGATCTATGAAAAAGATCATCTCGTTTGAGATAGTGAGATGAGTCATCTTGGTATTGTTAGTAAATGAGAAATGAAAAATCCAAGATTGGAAACCATGTTTGGTATTATATCTAGTGAGTTTCAATGCTTGATTTTGTTATATTTTTTAATTAGAAATATTGATCAATTAATCGATGTTTCAGAGAATTGGTTGGTCTGGTAGAAATGCTTGGAGAGAAAAAATGGGAACATATAGCTCAATTGATGAAAGAGAGAACTGGACAGCAATGTTGAGAGAGATGGCACAACCCTCTAGGGCAAAATATTAAGGTTTTTATTTTTTTATTTATCTTCATTCTTCTTGTTCATTCATTCAACAATCTATATATGCATGATGGATATATGTATATTCACATGTTTCATATTAATCATACATATATCTTTCAATAATTAGATATAGCATCAACACAAAATAGTTGGGTTTCTTCTAGTGCCCTATGCCATATAGTTTATGTTTCAACATTGTATTCTCTTGCACATTTATTGTTCTAACGAAAATGTGTACCAACTTAAACGTGCACATCCATTGTTGGCCTCAAAATTTTAAATTTTCATAAACTTGACTCGAATGTCACTGAAAGCGCCTTCGATCCGCGGGGTGCGCGGATCCGCTTTTGACCCTTGAGGTTTGGGAGTCGCCACCTAGTTATTGTGGTCTAGGAACCAAACTGACTCTAAAATGGATAAACACTAATCTACCACAGAAAATCTGAATCCGGGGATCATGTTACGGGGTTGGAAGGTGTTAGGCACCAACCCTGCCCGGCCAATGCCGGTTTCTACTTATTCCAAATATAATTACATCGCTAATGACAAAATCTAGATTAAAAAATAATGAAAAACCTTACCTTCGATCTGCAAAAGTACTATTCCCTCAGATCTAGTGAAAACAGCTCCTTGTACCGTACTCCTTACTTTGTTCTGTCTCCGGATCTGATTTCTGATCTCCGAGGCAAGGTATCTCCTTCTTGGATCTGGATGCTTTGAATTTGTTGTGGATTTTTGGGGTATTTTTGAAAGGTTTCTAGGTGTTTTTTAGGCTAAAATCGGAGTAGGGGTGTTAGGAAAGGAGTTGGGGCTCCAAAATTAGGGTTTTGGGGAGGTTGTGGAGGCTTCTTCACCTACTTTTTCTAGGGTTTTTTCTTTGATACGAAAATAGGGTGTGGAGGCTCCTATTTATAAAGTTTTTTAGGAGAATTAGGGTTTCATTAGGGTTTCTTTTAGGGTTTCAATTAGGGTTTAGACTTTGGTCTCATGAGATGGACTTAGTCTTTAGGGTTTTAATTTAGGGTTTTGACTTTTAGTCTTATGAAATTGACTTGATTAGTTTAGATTAGGGTTTTGATTTAGGGGTTTGACTTTTAGTCTTATGAGATTGACTTGATTAGTGTTTTGATTTAGGGTTTTGACTTTAGTCTTATGAGATTGACTTTAATACTTTGACTTTAGTCTTTTTTGGTTGACTTTAATGTTTTGACTGTAGCCTTACTTGACTTTAGTCTTACTTGATTGACTTTAATATTTCTTTTTACATTTTTTAATGATTTATATATTAATTTCAAAATTTTTAATTATTAAAGTTGTAAAATTACCGTTTTGCCCTCGGAGAGAATTTTTTACGTTTTAAGTCGTTTTTCAATGTTCCAGGATGTTTTGGAATCAGTTTCTCGTAAGGAATTCAATGGAAAAGTTGATTTTTATCATTTATGAAATTTTTTGTGTGAAATGATCGTGAATTTTATGAGGGGTATTTTCATAATTTTGTCGAATTTTGTGAAAATTGGTGAAATGATTTATTTGGTTTCGATTTGTTTTTTTATGTGTTTGAATGGATTTTCCTAAGCGTAATGTAGGCTCTAGGGTTGTTTTGATGTTAGGGGTATTTTGGTAATTTGGACATTTTTAGTGATTTTTATCGTGAAACTTCTTTTTGGTTTGCAAGATGATGATTTCTATGTTTCTGGGGTCGTATTTACCTAGCGTAGCGTGGTTTCTAAGTTTTGTCAGTTCGAGATACCTCATCCGGATTTCTGAAACATATCTGGTAACAAAATGAAGCATTGGAATAAACATCCATCATTGGGAACCTTTGCGATCGGGTTGACGAGTTGATTAATCAGGCGAGTGCAAAAATGGGGTGTCTACAGTCACCAAGTTGAATCAAGTGACCAACAATTTAGTCGATTCCTATGAGTCAAAAATATATATAAAATTTATAAATATTTGAAAAATACTTATTTTTTAATTCTAAAATAAATAATAATATTTTTTTCTAGAATAATCTATAATAAAACATAGCCGAACAGCCCACTTTGCTACAATTTTGTGGGGTCCATCATTCTTACTTTATTGCATTTTCTTTTTCACCTTTTTCAACTTTATGGCCTTTCCTCTCCTTATCCCTCCCTTTCTTTAATAATATCCTTCTAATTTTTCTTTTTTACCTCATTTTCAATAATACCCATCTGACTATACTATATTTCCTCTTTTACCCTTTTTACCCACTTTATTATCTTTCTTCATCTTCCCCTTTGTTAATAATTCCTCTCCAAATTCATTTATTTTCATCTTTTACTCCCCTCCCCTTAAACTTAAAGAGGATGTCAGTATTGTAGGCACAGCCAAATTCTAGTATTAAATATACCAGCATAACTTGGTTAAATATTTAACCCTGACAAATTATTTTTGGGTTGACTCAGTCAAGTTAATAAGTTGGGTTGGCAATTTGTTGAGCAACTCGATGAGTTAGTTCCAACATGTTTTTGGGATCAAATCACCTCAAAATTAAATTGTGAAGCCAACTTGGTCAAGTTTTGAGTTAACTCAAAGGGTTATAAAATTATGATTGGCATCTAGTTTTGTCATGACTATGAAAAAGGGGAGTGTTCGGAGGCCCTAAAGAAGGCCAAACATTGTGCTAAACATTTTTCAATGTATAAGTTAGACATTTCAGAAGGGGTTATTTTTTGTGAAGATGATTTCTATGATGAGGAAATCATCCTCACAAAAAATCATCCCAGTCTGAAACTTCTAGCCCTAATTTACAAGTTGAAGAATCGTGAACTGTCCATTATTTGTAAACCACTTTTGATGGGGTTAAAAGTTGCAGAATGGGCTGAATTTATGTGAGGATGATCTCTATGGTTTTGGCCTGTATATTGAATTTGGCACATTCTTTGGCTCTCTTTAGGGCCTCCGAACGCTTCCCATGAAAAAAATTCATATACATGAAAACATGCATATATAATGTTTGATCATCTCCCTTGCAGAAAGATAAATGGAATGAAGAAGGTGACAATATATTGATTCAAGCCCATGCAGAAATTGGAAATAAATGGGCAGAAATTGCAAATAGGTTGCCAGAAATAATCGAAAATTCGATAAAAAATCATTGGTATGCTACTAAAAGAAGGCTATTCTCTTGGTCAAGATGTAGACCCCCAAAGTGTTCAAACTCAAGTACTATTCTTATGAACTACATCAACAGTTTGAAGTCAAAGCAAAGTGCTTGTGATAATCTGAAAAATACAATCACCGAGTTTGACAATCTGATCGTTCTTCCTCAACTAGGGACAACATATATCAATGATGAACCCATTGCAAATATTTGTTTGGACACAAATACTTCCCCTGAAACATGTAGTCTTTAATCTTTCTTTGATAATAAGATTCCTGGAGCTTCTAATATTGATGTTGAACGTTTGGAGAGGAAGATGCCATTATAAATGGCTTCATTGATGAAACTTTTGTATAAGTTAAGAAGGAGATGGATTTTGTTGAGATAATCTCTCTAAATAATGTCTAAAATACATTTTTTAACTTTTAGGGGGGGTCTTAGTTTACTTTCATGTGGTCTTTAGAAGGAAAACAAAGAGGAGTATATGATTTAAAAGCTTTTTTATGGTAATTTTTATAGTTAAAATTTAAGGTTGAATGATAATGTTCTTCTTAAAGAAATAAATAATGGTTGATTTTGGTATAAATATTGTAACATAAGTGGAAATCTAGACCATAAGCCAGAGGTTATTATGGTTCTACTATGATTTTGAGTCTAATGATTTGGTTTGCTTCATATGAACCATACTTACTATACTTGGCCCTTCCTATTCATGTAAACAACATACATCCATGCATGTCATATGAATTAAGTGGATGAATGGGAGAAGGAGTGTGAGTGACTATATATGTGTACTGCAAAATTCATATACATATGTATATCTTGTAATGTAATTAGCAGTAGCAGATAACAAAATTAACTGTGTTTTTGGTCATATTAATAATAATTTTCTTAATTTGTTTCAAGTGCTTTGACAAGTCTCCAGTGAGTGTGGTCATATAAAACTATTATACCATTATTAAAAAGAGAAGTTTATATGTCACATTGTACAATGAAAAAGGGTGTCTACTGGCATCAGTCACCACCAATGATACACATTTAAAAGTGGGGGCTTATACAAAATTGCTCTAAAGCAAGTCGACTATTATGATGCCCAATAGATGACAAACATGCCCATTCAACTGGAAAATGAATGTGTTATTGGGTTTTGGCAAATTTTTCTTCAGGACACAATAAAGTTTAGTTGTCTAGAACTATACATTGTCTCGAATTTTAAGTTAATACTAAGCAAAATTTGTTACATAAGTATTGTCATACAATTTCTTAATCTATGTATCAAGAAATTAGAAATAGGTTAGAATGTGTGCATGTGTGTGTGTGTGTGAGAGAAAGAGAGTGAGTGAGAGAGATGTTCGATTTTATTGTTGTACATTACTAATTGGAATTTGGTTCCTCTTATACAAATAGATATTCTCAAAAATATGTCCATTCCAATGAACAACTCGAAGAACCTCATAAGATCTACCATTGGAGCAAACCTTTAAGTAAAGACTTGTTGGGGAAACTATTATTCGGTACATCCTAGAGTCGAAACTTATTAAGCATCCTTCGAACTCTAAACCCATTAGGCTCTCTTTAGGTTTAGTGAAATGATTATCTACTTTGACTAATACCCTTTCCTACTTTTCTTTCTCTTTCTATATTTCTTTCCTAGAAAGAGACTTGGTGAAGACATGAGGAGGCATGCTCAACTGATAAAGTCTATTTTCTCTTCAACAACTACTTGAAATATTATCTATATAATAAAAAACAATAGTAGGGGCCACTTATGCAGGATAAACATCCCATCTAGCTACAACGTAGTGACTTAAAAATTAATTACGTATCTCGAGGAATTCTAATGAAGTATTTTGAATGGTTAATGATTAAATATTCAAATTGTGATAGGAGGATTTTATTGATAAAGAATTCAGAAACCACTAGATTAAAGGCACCAAGAAATATAGTTTAGATTGTAAGCACACTCAAATCCAAACTCGAAAATAAAACTTAGGAAACCTTGAAATGCATACAATTAGAAATTAAAAATGAATTTTTTTTTATAAAATAAGTTTTGGAACAAACAGAATTCACCATTAGAATCGTCTTGAAAAATTAATAAAAATAAAGTATTAGATCATCAATATCATATATCGATTATTAAACTAGTTGGGATGACCGAAATGTTTGACTTGACTGAGTCAAACTGGGTTGACTCAATTGATTGAATCAATGACCAGCTTATGGTGAGTCAAGATAACTTGTGACACCTAGATTGAGAGATGTCATTTAGATAGAAGTGGTAAGCCTTTTTAAATTATTTTTGCTACATATATACACATCAAATTTTGATATTAAGACATTAAAACATAAACTAGATAATAGATTTTTGTTATAATTCTCAGTCAAAATGGGTAGAAAATCTTGTTTTCTTTCAACTACCTTCAACCTGCAACTCACCATTTTTTCAACATAGACTAAGAATTGGTAGGAAAACAAGAAAGAAAATTATTCCTCAAGACTAGAGCTTCAAGAAAGTGTTCTATATCTCAATTTTCAACATACAAAGCTTCATCAGATTTTGGAGGTAAAGAGTTTGAGTCTATCAAAAATTTTGGAGAAGAACTAGTAAGAATCATTTAAGGAAGAGAAAAAGTCAAGTAGGAATTCATCCATTCTCATATATAGTTATAGTAATTTTGTTATAAATATTATTCAATGTTAAATACATGTTTTATTTCACTTTATCATGTAAAATCCATGCATTTATGCTCTATTTTTTACAAATTCTATGTTATATGTGAAGTATATAACAACTAGATGAATATAAGTTGAAGATAAGTTAGGTTTTTAAAGTATCAAAGACTAAAAACCATAATTTTCAATTCTAAGGATTAACAACATAATTTGAAAAGTAAAAACCAACATTGTAACTTGTCAAATTTTAGGTTTTTGACCTAGGTTTGCTCTAAAACTTCAAGAATTGGTTTCAAACCTCTAAACTAATGTTTCAGTTATAGATTGAACAATAAGTTTCAGAAAAATGTTACATTTAACATATACTAAGAGTATTATTCTGTAAAAGATAATAATCGAAAATTACATTTAGATGCTTAGTATTGATTTCTTTTAAAACTGATGGACCAGTGAAGTTGTGGACTCTTACACAATCAAAGATTTTGTGATGAATCGAAACTTTCAGATTTACATAATAGTCTTTTATTAATCTTTGGTTTGTTATTTGAACAACCCAAGTAAGTTGGGTTGACATGTTTGGGTATGTGTTGGGTGACTCCATTAGGTGTTCTTTTATATTCTATTGGACGATGCCATGTAAATCATATTGATGAGGGAGTGATTGAATGCCATTGGGCTATGCCATGTGAATCATGATATGAGTGAAAAAAATGGAGAATCATCATACATACTTAAGTTTATTTTCATAAAAAATATTAAAATATGTTCTAAATCCATAATTATAAAAGGTTGGTGAATGCCTAGAAAGAGTAACTCGTAGCTACGTATTCCAAAAACAACTTGTTACTCAAGGATAACACTTGAGATGTCTAATATCCTTGGTGGTATGGGACACCCTGGAAAAATTGCATTACTCGTGAGATTCAAAAAATTCCCTTCTATTTTACTGAAGAACTTGCATGTAAAAGCGATCTTTGTAAATAATAGAGATTTTCAAGGTTCACATTGTATGTCAGATTGGTTTTAGACATGAGGAGTTTCTCTTGGGCCTGTTAATGATCATTGTAGTCATCAAACAAATGACCTGCATCGAATAAATAGTCACCCAAGTGTGATTTGACTGACTAAATCAAGAAAGAACGATGGGGTTTCACACTTATTAAGTATTGGGGCAATCGGTTACCTTAACTAAGGTATATATCAATCGTGTACTTTGATTCTCTTATCCACTACACTGTCATGTTTATATATTATTTGATGTGAATTGAATCATATTTATTTAAATTGTTGATCAAAATAATTAATTAATATCTTCTCATGCTTAATAAGATTTTAGTTACTCGATAATTGTTATTGAATATTTTGCATGTTTTAATATTTAGAATAATTAATCGCACATGTTATAACCATATATTTGAAAGATGAATTTTTGTTGAGTAACTCTCATTACTCATCTGTAGCACCCCGTGTTTTTAACTCGTATCTCGAAGAGATCAGATAGTATTAATTCGAGGAATATCCTAAAAATAAAACTTAGAGTAAAGTGCCCGGATTATGCCATGTTCAGTTTTATTGAAAACCGACTTTGCCATTAGTTTTAAAATGATCGAAATATATACTTTAACCTGTAAGCAAGTTCGAATTCAAGTTCGGGTGAAAAAAATTAACAAATCCTCGAATTTCGTGTTGAGCGGGACCCAAAGTAGAGAATTTTCGTTAGAGGGAGAATTAGTAAGATTCGACCACACGATTAGGACCGCAACGAAAAATTATTCGAAATGGTATACTCACTTGTCATTTTTCGAGTCCAAATAGTTAAGTTACGATTGAAACTAGAAATGATGGGAAAATTACAAGTATGCCCTCAGTTTTTTATAAAAAAAAGTAAAACATTATTTCATCCACATTTGTTTCCCTCTTCTCTAAAGAACCCAAATATCAGTCATTTTCTCAAACCTAGGGTTCTCCTTTCTTCACCTCGAGATTCGTTGAGAAGGAAGGACCGTTGAACCCTGATGAAGAAGACAAAGTTGTCGGCTACGATGATAGCTACAACCTTACCCTCCTTGTTAACTGATTCACGTTCATTGTCTTCACCCTCCATAAAAAATCAGCAAGTAAATTAGGGTATCATCAAACTCGGAGCTTCATCTTGTTAGTAGAGACTCGTCTTATAATGTAGAAGTAAAGGAGAGTACCATCGTCGAAGGAGTTGCAAACCCTCGCTTACTTTGCTCCAAACTCCACCCAACATCGACTCTTTTACCACCAACCTTGATTATTGTGCGAGTTCATCACCTTCGACATCCACAAACAAAGTAAGGGTCTTCCAATTCCTATTGGTAACTTTAGATTTTTGAAATTTGCATTTAGGGATTTTGGTAAAAATGTGTTGTAGTTGTAAATCGTAGAAAGTTTTGGTTTAATTTTTAAATTCATGGTTAAAGTAGTCATTTTGATGTGTTTTATCAAGTTTTAACAACAAACTCATGGGTGGGTCGATTGATTCGAAGGGTAGAAGAAAAATCCGAAAGAGGAATCGAAAACTCGAAAGTTTGAGTGAGGATTCAGTGCTGTCGGCGGGAAGAGTTGGTGCCACCTACAGAATGAGGCTTCTACCACCGATGAAATCAAGAATCGCGAGAAAATTTTATGCTATCGGTAGGAGGCGTAGGTCCCACCAACATTTGCCGAAGGCATTCTGTCGGTCCACCGACAGCCACCAACAGAAACAGTTCTCATCAGAACTGACTTCTGTCTTTTGCCTTGACCTTCCCATTGCCTATACTTGATTTCCCACCCTTCATTTCATTAAAATGTCCTCTTTAATTTTTTTACTTTCTATTTTAAGTAAATGTCCTCTTTAATTTATACTTTCCATTTATTTTAAGTTCTTTAATGAAATTAAGGTTTTATCCCCCATTTTGGAACAATGGACATGGTTTCAAGATCCAAATCTCAAAGGATCAAAATCCGAATTTTGGTTTCAAGAACAAAACGTAAATTTTGATGTTTTTGGCAAATTTTTAAAAGTTAATATATTTCGCGTTATTTTGAATTAGACTATAAAAATTATATGGTGTCGAATCTCGTACTCATGCCTTTCATTTCCAAAAGCCCATTTTCAATTTTGAGAACTCTGAAAATTTAAGTTTTCGACACTTAGCCAAATTTTCACCAGCTTAGGTACCGTGAAATCACGAGACCTCGTTTTAAATAAACCTTGATGATTTTCGATGGAAAGACCAAAAATGACTTTGAAAGATTGAAAATGAATGGTTTGATTTGAAAATACGAAAGGTGAGAATGTCGAGAGAATGAGAAAGGGATGAATCGATACAATGTCAGAGTCACACCCGAGGGGTGATGTCTGCATCTTACATTGTATGTTATATGTAGGTTGGTGAAAGATATCCAGGTTATTAATGAAAGGGTTGCATGTTTACTTACGATTATGTTAGCACATACACTGAGTACTGTTATTTATGTTTAGGTCGAGGGGACCACAGTTGCATGGTAGGAACTGGATATCCATTCTCAATCCTGTTCTGTTAATTTCTCTTTTGTTTTTAAATGAAAAATAATATATATATTTAGCTATTTTGTGAGCTGTTAAAGGGTTTGTGAATGCTTGAAGGGATAGTGCGTCATATCATCCGGATGGGTGCACTATCCTGGGATGTACGGTAGGGACCACCAAGCTCATACGTGGTATGAGATGCGTATGAGAGTAGAGTCACAACTGGAATCCGGGTCTATTCATTTCTTATCTTTACCAATGAACGTGTATTGTAAAGGTGGTCGTAATCGAGTGGAGTATTATTTTGGGAATCACATGCACACCTGATAGGCATAGACAAAAATGATTGGTCAGTGATCACTAACAATCTAGTAGTAGTCGAACGTTCTGACACATCGAAAAGAGACCCATTGCTTACGGTCAAGTCAAACAGCCCACCTGAGTCGGATAAATGGTCACCAGTATGGTAAGCGCAGCGATCGACCACAAAATCAGGAACTAAAAGCCAGATTTACGTTGTAACATCATGTCCCGACTGGTAGCGATCCAGTCGTGAATCCTAATGCTCAAATTCCATTACTCCACCACTTGTACTATGTAAATGTTGTTATATTTCGAATTATAAATTGAAAAGCATGTCTATTATTTAAATGTTGTCAACTGGATTTGCATAAAATTGAAAATGTATAATGGGTATGGATGATTGATGCTATGGGTAACTTTTGAACTGTTTAGTTGCTCATCCCTGGCTATATATACCAGTTAATTGTAGTTTCAATGGTAAAACTTGCATATTTTGAAATAATGCAGTATGATTATTCGATCACGTTAGGTGAGGTTATTAATAGGAATTGTCCGTGGACTTACTGAGTAACCATTGTTACTCACCCATTCCTTCTATTTTTTAGTTGCAGAGCCTGTACTTGGGGAGGCGAGTGTTGAACCACCAGTCGAGGAGCATCTGCTTGGTCAGATCGACGACCAGTATCCATTACCCAGTGAGCATTGGGATTACTTCCCCTAGGACTTTGTTCATCCTAGGATGCGTACATAGTGTTTTGGGACGAGTGATAGGGCTATGTTAGAGTGAGGACAAATTTATGTAATCCTGTAGATTTTACCATTTTGCGCCACTCTAATCTCATCTTACACCGTTCGTAACTCATTCTCTTCTATTCCTTCTATGTTTTTGTCACATGTTATATACAGGATTTGTTTGGTTATTTTTTATCAGGTTTGAGTTTCGTGGAACGCTAACATAAACAGAAGAGACCATTCTGAAATTTCGAGATGCTACCTAGTGCCTCGAGGTGACCTTGGGATTTGTGTTAGCGTTCGGCGGGACGCCACAGATAGTATCAGAGCTCATTAGTAGTTCCGTATTGGGATTACGAACTCTTTCGTGTCTAGAGTCCATAGAGCTTAGTAAGATTAAGATAGGACCTTAGGTTCGTTCAGTTAGTAATGAAAATGGTGTTCATTAATAAATTCTTAATTAAGATATCGATTAATTCCTCCATAAGAACGACCGTAGCATTATGATAATAAATGTTGTTGATGAATAGAAACTAGATGAGTGGACGGAGCAGAGGTAGAGGCCGAGGGAGAGGTCGAACTATAGTAGAAACGGGACAGGCATCGGATCAGACCCCCGACCCGATAGCACAACTAATGTCATTTATGGAACAGATGGCTGAGTCCTAGAACAAGTTTAGGGAAGAGATGCTCGAGTCACAGGCTAGACTAGTAGAGGAGGTGGCTGAGTTGAGGGAACACCATGCTTCTTCACAAGAAGTCGACCCTATTCCACCTCAAGAGCCACCACAGGAGCCACGCTCACAGGTTGTACCATTGAGGACCTCAAGAACTCTTCCACCCCAGGCACAGACAGACCCGGGAATGTGGTTACAAAACTTCCAACGACTACGTCTACCTAGATTTGGAGGTTCTTCCGATCCGGCTGAGGTCGAGGAGTGGGTTTTGATGACATGAGATATTCTAAGCACTATACAGTGCCCGAGAGACCAGTGGGTACCAGTGGCCGCATTTCAATATGACGGGGATGCCAGCTATTAGTGGCGCTCTGAGAGGAATGTTTTAGGGGATGGACCTTTCAATTGGTCCGATTTCGAGAGGATGTTCCTAGATAGATTCATATTCGAGACGGCCCGAGAGATTAAACATCAGGAGTTTTCAGGTTTGGTGGAAGACAACCTATCTGTTACAGACTACGAGCTGAGATTTACTAGGCTATCACGATACGCACCTGAGCTCATTCCGACCGATCTGTAGAAAGCTCGCAGATTTTTTAGAGGACTGCGACCATACCTAAGGGCCAAGATGTCAGTGATCGAGACCACCAGCTACAGAGACACAGTGAGTCGAGCTCAGAGGGTTGAGCGGGAGGATATGGAGTTGCAAACTTCGAGGGGGCAGACTAGTCGACCTCAAACTTCATTTCCTCCTAGGGCTGCTCCAGCCAAGAGGCCGATTTTTTCGAGACCGAGTGCTTCTGGACCCACATATTCACAGCATCAAGCTCTTGCACCACCGAGTTATGGACTAGTTGGAGCTTCAGTGAGGCCAACAGGGCCAAGGGGACCAACCAGACAGATTCCGAGACCACCTGTCCCCCAGAGACCTATACAGACGGGACCATTGGCATGCTTTGGGTGCGGACAGACGGGACACATCAGGAGAAACTGACCCTCATCACAGCAACAGTCGGGGGTGATTACTAGACCCCAAGGTAAAGTTTATCATCTGACTCAAGAGGAAATACCAGTTTCAGACGAGGTGTTAAAAGGTACAATTTTGATTTCCAACATTAAGATTCGAATTTTGTTTAATACCGATTCGTCTAGATCATATATTTCCACTGAGATTGCACGGTTGCTAGAATTAGAGATTCCTGACACGGGCCGATTAATGAAATTATCTACACCGTTGGAAGATCGACAGATAACTCAAAAATTATGTCGAAATTGTATAATTAGGATAGAGGATCAAGAGATGAGTACCAACCTCATGACATTAGATTGTTCTGACTTTGATGTCATTTTGGGGATGGATTGGCTAATACAAAACCATACCCACGTCGATTGTTTCGTGAGGTCAGTAGTGTTTAGACGACCGGGATATCCGAAAGTCAAAGTTAGAGGATCCAGATATAGAAGGGACTATCCTTTATACAACCAGTTAGGAACTTTGAGTATATCGGAACTAGAAGCATCGACGGATATCATAGAGGTAGTTAGGGAATTTGGGGATGTTTTCCCAAAAGAGTTACCGGATTTTCTTCCATGTCGGGAGATAGAGTTTTCTATCAATTTGGTACCAGACACAGAGCCTATCTCCATAGCACCATACCGAATGGTCTCGGTAGAAACCTGAGAGTTGAATGCGCAGATTGATGAGCTTATTAACTTGGGGTTTATTCGACTGAGTTCCTCACCGTGGGGAGCACCAGTTTTGTTTGTCAAGAAGAAGGATGGGTTACTCCGTTTATGTATCGATTATCGAAAGTTAAATCAAGTGACCATTAAGAATAAGTACCCCCTTCTGCGCATCGACGATTTATTTGACCAACTGCAGGGTGTCCAATCCTTCTCCAAGATTGATTTGCGATCTGGGTACCACCAGTTGAGGATCCGGGAGGCAAATATTCTGAAGACTGCATTTCGGACCAGGCTAGGGCACTTTGAGTATCTAGTGATGCCTTTTGGTTTGACGAATGCACCGGTAGCATTCATGGATCTGATGTACCGGATATTTTGGGAGCACCTCGACAAGTTTGTCATTGTGCTCATAGACGACATCCTAATCTACTCTAAGTCAAGGAAGGACCACGAAAGACACCTCAGGATCACACTGTAGATTTTACGAGAGCATAAGCTATATGCCAAGTTTAGCAAGTGTGAATTCTGGCTCCAGAAAGTAAAGTTCCTAGGACACGTAGTGTCTAATGAAGGGATAGCAGTAGACCCTTCTAAGGTTGAAGCCGTGCTGATGTGAAAACAGCCGAAGACAGTGACCGATATTAGGAGTTTTCTTGGGATGGCCAACTACTACAGTAGGTTTATTAAGGGATTCTCCACTCTTGCAGCACCATTGACAAGACTGACGCAGAAAAATGTCCGATTTGAATGGAATGAAAAATGAGATACTGCATTCCAAGAATTGAAGAAAAGGTTGACGACCGCTCCAGTTTTAATATCACCAACTCCAGGTGAAAGTATGGCGATATTTGCAGATGCTTCTGGGATTGGTTTGGGAGCTGTATTGATGCAGTGCGGGAAGGCTATCAGTTCTGAAACTAGTTCGAATCATTGTTTTAAAACTATGAGAGTGGACTCATAAATCATCTGAGTCAACTCGACTTTGTTGGAGTTTGATGTTATTTCGCCTTCAAACTAATTTGAACAAACTCGTTGAGTCAACTAAGAAACTTGGAGTAATCAAATCGAAATTGAATGGAGTTACATATGAAATTCCAATTTCAAAACCACTGATTTTTTAAAAGGTCATGTTCAAGATAATCTTATCTTCAAATCCATTGGCATTGGTTGCTTGAAGATAACCATTGATTTTTCTACCCAGAAATACATTATCTTCAAATTCTTAAACATATTAAAATTTGTATTCAATCAATATTTTTCAATCCCTTGAAGAAAATCCTTTTAATTAATTTAAGTTCACTTGTAAGTAAAATTGAAAAGAAAATGCTGAACTGTGTTGAACACTGCCCTTTAAATTGTACTGATGTGGCAGTGTCTCAAGAACCATAAATTTTTCTTCAAATCTTAAGGAAAAAATATATAATTGTGATAATCTGACTAATCTCACGTGATAAACTCAATTGACTATCCGATGTGACAAGTTTGGACATTGTAAATTTGTGCTCCTTGGGATACACGCTTCCCTTGAGATACACTTTTTATGGGTAAATGCAACTGTGTATCTCATGGAGCGCATATCTACGACACCAAACTTATCACGTCAGAATAGTTAATTGAGTTTGCCACACGGGTAGTCAGATTATTAAAAATAAAAATATATGGTCATGAGAACACTGCCACATCAGTGTTGTCAGTTCAGGACGACTTTAATGGAAGACGAAGCTGGCCAACCTGTGGTGATAAACTATTCCTAAAAGAATTGTTCTACACAGACTTCGTTTGACACTGTATTTTAACACTTTGCTGATGTGGCAGTACACAGAGAAACATAGATTTCATTTGAGTCGTGCTGGGGTGACACGAAGGGAGACACAAGGGTGACAAAAACTTGTGGTGTCGTCCACATTATCGTAAATGCTTTTCTGTGGGATATGAGTAAGTATTTACGATTATGTGCACCACCCCATCATTTTTGTCACCCTTGTGTCATTCCAGCATTTTTCATTTCATTTCTCAAGTTACAAGGAAAGAAACCTATGGTTGTCTGCTTATTTCTACTTCAATGCAGAGTTGAAAGCAATGTGCAAGGAAGCCAATTTATTTCTGACATAGAACTGTTTATAGAGTCGTGATGAGATGGCTACCGACATGTCAAACTCAATCTTCTACCTGACGTGATAAGTTTGAGAACAGTAGATATATGCTCCTCGGGATACACTGTTCTCTCAAGATACACTTTTCTTTTTTGTTCTTTTTTTAACAGTAGGGTACGATACCAAAATTATCACGTCAGGGTAGTCGATTGAGCTAGACACATGGGATAATCAGATTATCACGATTCCTATTTACATATATTATACACCCAAGGTCAAGGAGAAGCCAAGCCATAGCACTGTCAATACAAAAGAAACTTAATTGATTATAGCTTACGTTGTTAACCATGAGTGCATTCACTACAGTAAAATGGGGATATAGCGACGGTCGTGACTGCCCGCTAGGCATAAATACCCATCGCAATACCCTATGCGGAATATATGTGACTTATAGCGATGGCCAATATCGGCCGTCGCTATAGCATATTTTTAAAATGGGAAATGTTCAACACCCTAAGCTTTACCATACACTTTAACAAACGTGTTTTGTCCTACATGGGTTAGAAATTTTGGAATGGGCTGATTTTTGGTGAGGATGATCTCTATGATTAGAAGATCATCCTCACCAAAAATCAGCCCATTCCAAAAAATTTAGCCCCATGTTTATAAGTTGAAAAATCGTGGACCGTCCATTTTTTGTAAACCATTTTTTATGGGGTTAGAAGTTTTGGAATGGGCTGATTTTTGGTGAGGATGATCTCCTCATCATAGAGATCATCCTTACAAAAAATTAGCTTATTCCAAAACTTCTAACCCATGTAGGACAAAACACGTTTGTTAAAGTGTAGGGTAAAGCTTAGGGTGGCGAACGGGACCCTTTTAAAATAAATAATTTAAGTCTTTAGCTACGGTTGCGACCGTCGCTATAGAGTGTTTTTTTCTGAAAAATAAAAAAAAAGAAAATTCTTTTTTGTAAATAAATTATAAGGAAAGTACCCAAATGCTCAACCTAGAATTTTTTTACATGCTTCCAAACCCTTTGCACCTTCACATTTAAGACATGCCCCCTTGACCCCGTCTTTTAAATAGACTAAAAGAAAAATACTTAAATGCCCTTGTTTTGAATTCATTAAATTTTCTAAATTCTAAAGAAGAACATTTCATATGTAGCCATAATCACATTAGCATTCTTCAAGGAAAATATGTCACATATATTCCTCTCCCTCAAACATGCTAAAATCAATACAAAATTATCTAATTAGAATAACATTTGATTTTATTCTATGACTAGAAAAAGAAATCCAGTAAAGCTAAAGAATGAGAAACATTATTATGTAGATTAACATATAGAAAATAACAATATATCCATTTCCCTTCACAATTATTAAAGTACGCGTATATTTCACCTCAACTTCTGGATCCGCAAAGTGAGCAACAATCTTCTTGCTCTCCATCCTAAACTGATCTTCATCAATTATCACCTATTAAAACACACAAAAAATGAAGAAGAAAAAAAAAACCTGAGTTCTATGAAATGGTAACAAGCAATCGTGAGGGATTGCATTTGTTCATAGTTTTAGAGTTGAGGTAAAATACTTTGGAAACCCGTACGTGAACCTTAAGCATGATACCATCTACAACAATCCATGCAAAAAAGTGTCCAAGATGTGAACTTGATACGATCTAAATTATCCGAGAAATATAAGGTTGAAATTAGGCACTCAAAGTAACCAGTCTACCAAAATGTTAAGGAAATGTTAAGAACTGTATCACTTGCCAGTCTGACTTCCTATCTCAACAAGCAACTCCGAGAGACCATTAGATTGATGAAATCTCTTTAAGTTACCTAAACTGCACAGACCAAAGGTGCAAAGCGAAAGAGATTAGAAGCAAAACTCCTATGTTAGAACTTAGACTAATGATAAACTGGCGCTCTAAAACCTGACAATCTTTGTACGCTTTCTAACGTGGCAGTACATAGAACCATAGATATTTTCCTTGTGTATCTCGAAGAAAAAGATCTATGGCTCTATACACTGCTACGTCAAGGAGCGTACAAAGAGCATCGGTTTTAGAGCGTCAATTTTATCACGACAACTAGAATGGTATAAATATTCAGCAAAAATGATGCCCATTTAGTATGTAAACTATAAAGAAGTACATATCAAGGGACAGATAATAGAAGACCTGATTGAAATACTTCTTAAAAAAAAAAAATTACAAATCGAACTCCATCTAAAGAGTGTCTTCAAATAAAATCCCCAAATGTATACAATACATAAGTTACAAATTTACAAATACACTTGTACGCACCACACAATATCTACACCTCAGAACAACATAGACATTTGTGCATAAATGAGGTTTGATAATTAATAACTAAGGGGAAAAAAAAAAGAATCAACCAAGCACTGGAAAAGGTCATAGATCAAAGAGGGTCAACAGTGAAAAATTCTTTGTTCCCACAAGAAGCATGCTCTATAAATAAATTTCATTTGAACCCATTAAAATTAAAAGGAGAAAAAAAAAAAACAGATTTGAAACAAAAAAACTAACCAATCTCCAATTGCAAGTGTAAACTTAAAATTTTGGCAATGAACAATTCTAAATCAAATCAATTTAATTCTTTCATGCAGTTTTAGATTTAACTATCATGAAACACAATGAAAAGACACACAACAAAACATGGAACCAACTTAGATACAATGAAAAGACACACAACAAAACATGGAACCAACTTAGATACAATGAAAAGACACAATGAACCAGTTTGAGTTTTTATCCCATTTTACTTTCAAAAATTCTGTCAATTTCTGCAATGTTAATCGAAATATAAAAATAGATATATAATATATATATATATATATATATATTATATATATATATATATATATATATATATATATACACACACCCCTTAAGTTTGAAGGTGGTACTATCAAGCACAAACTTTAGGCAACCTGAGAAGTTACTTCAAGCCCAACCACATCAAAATAAACAAATAGATTCCCCGACAAAGAAAAAATCTAAAAAGAAAAAAATTCAAAAGAAAAAGCAATATCGTCCAAAATAGGGAAGAAAATTCAAGGAAAAAAGAAAACAATTTAAAAGGAAATGTCACACAAGGGGCATTTGGGTTTTTGAGCCTCAAAATTCCTTTCTTTTTATGCCAAATTCTAAGCCTACCCATAAAAGTCTTCCTAAGTACTGTGCAAAAAAGTTAAGAAAGATAGCAAAACATGATCAGACAGTAACTCCAGAAGTTCAAAATGGAAGAAAAAGAAAAATGAAGCTTGCTAGGTTGAAAACCCAAAAGGAAAACTTAAGCAAAAATTAGGGCAAGCTCGCAAGGTTGAA
The DNA here is from genome assembly GCF_017979445.1 of Akebia trifoliata. Classification (NCBI taxonomy): domain Eukaryota; kingdom Viridiplantae; phylum Streptophyta; class Magnoliopsida; order Ranunculales; family Lardizabalaceae; genus Akebia; species Akebia trifoliata. Next base: position 31,998,367 of record NC_141385.1, on the reverse strand, counting down.
AATCTAAAAGGACAACCTTGGCAATAATCAGAGCAAAGAAAATAGAAAAAATTGTAAGCTCGTTAGATCGAAAACCTAAAAAGGCGATCTAGGCAAAACTTAGAGCAACAAAAAAATAAAAGAAAATCTCCGTTGAGTAGAGAATCTGAAAAGACGGTCCGAGCCGAAACATCAGACGTTCGAATGATCAAGTTTCAATACCCAGTTTGAACCAAATATAGACTCAGTGGATACAAGTATCTCATTTATGATTGATCTGAAGAGTTTCATGTCCCTAAGCGAACCGACGGGGAGAACGAACAGATTCTATGATGAATTTCAGAAAGAAATATTTTGTTCCAATTTCTTTGAGCCTGACTCAAAATCTTTAATATAAAAAGTCAAAGTTAAAACTTTATTGCTTTTGCAGTAATTAAAGATTTCAAACTTTCATAACAAAGGCATTTCCTTTTTCTAAAGAGTATAATTTCCCCCCTTACAGTAGAGGCATTCGTTTTCAAATTATATTCAATTATCCCCAATGCAATGTTCCCTGTCAAACTAGGGGCATTTTGGTTTTGAAGCCTGGTCAATTTCAACCCCAAAAGATAAGGTTAACTTTGAATTAAAGGTGACCCTCTTGATAGCAAATTTTGAAAACTCCTAAGATTCAAAGAGAGTTAAAATGTTTACCGGACCTTCATAAAATCCAATTTTTTATTTAAAAAAAAATTAAATACGGTGTAAATCCCCCATTTATTTCTAAAAAAAAATAGTTCATTACTCTTTCACCCTGGACAAGTAGAGTAGGACTCCCAAAAAAATTAGTTCATTACTCTTTCACTCCGAGTAGGTAGAGTAGAACTTCTCAAAAAAATTAGTTCATTACTCTTTCATCCTGAGCAGGTAGAATAAGACTCCCAAAAAGCTTAGTTCATTACTCTTTCACTCCAAGTAAGTAGAGTAGAACTTCCAAAAAAAAAATTAGTTCATTACTTTTTTACCCCAAGCAGGTAGAGTAGAACTTCCCAAAAATATTAGTTCATTACTCTTTCACCCTGACCAGGTAGAATAGGACTCCCAAAAAGCTTAGTTCATTACTCTTTCACTCCAAGTAGGTAGAGTAGAACTTTCCAAAAAAATTAGTTCATTACGTGTTTACCCTGGGCAAGTAGAGTAGGACTCCCAAAAAATTAGTTTATTACTCTTTCACTCCGAGTAGGTAGAGTAGAACTTTCCAGAAAAATTAGTTCATTACTCTTTCACCTTGAGCAAGTAGAGTAGGACTCCCAAAAAATTAATTTATTACTCTTTCACTCCGACTAGGTAGAGTAGAACTTCTCAAAAAAATTAATTCATTACTCTTTCACCCTAGGCAGGTAGAGTAGGACTCTCAAAAAGCTTAGTTCATTACTCTTTCACTCCGAGTAGGTAGAGTAGAACTTCCCAAAAAGATAAAAAAGAATTAGTGCATTACTCTTTCACCCCAAGTAGATAGAGTAGGATTCCCAAAAAAAAATTGGTTCATTACTCTTTCACCCTGAACAGGTAGAGTAGGACTCCTAGAAAAATAAATTCATTACTCTTTCACCTAGAGTAAGTAAAGCATAACATTCAACTTTTTCTCAACTTTACTCAGATTTTTCTCAAACCTCAAATTTTTTTCAAGTTTTGTTTAAAGTTAAATTTTTTCTTAGGTTTTCCTAGATTTTATGTTTTACTTAGATTTTACTCATTTTTACTCGATTTTTGCTCAGATCCCTTGAGATTTATCTCATATTTCAAGTGCACATACTTGCACATTTTAGTCAGGGAGAATTTTCTAAAATTTAAGGATCTGACACCGTCAGTGAGAACTCTAGCTCGAGGACCTGACAACCTTTTGTTTGGGGAGAGTTTTACCCTCAAGGATCCGAACGCCCCCAACGAATTGCTAAATCAGGCTGCAAAATGAATTATCATTAGATTTGGCATTCGGATATCGCACTATCTACCAAAATAGATTTGCTATCTAGTTTCCTTCAACCCTCTGTCAAAGAGGGGCATCTGTAAACACCCTATTTTCGCACTCGCCTGATTGATCAACTCGTCAACCCGATCACGACGATTTTCAATGATGGATGATCATTCCAATGCTCCGTTTGTTACCAGATATGTTTCAGAAATTCAGATGAGGTATCTCAAACAAACAAAACTGTAGAAATCACACTACACTAGGAAAATATGACCCCAAAAATATAGAAATCATCATTTTACAGACAAAAAGAAGCTTTACGGTAAAAATCACTAAAAAATAATCAAATTACCAAAATACCCCTAACCTCAAAACATCCCTAGAGCCTACATTACGCTTAGGAAAATCCTTTCAAACACATAAAATAACAAATTGAAACCAAATAAATCATTTTACCAATTTTCACAAAATTAGATAAAATTACGAAAATGCCCCTCATAACTTTCACGACCATTTCGTACAAAAAACTTCATAAATGATAAAAACCAACATTCCCATTGAATTCCTTACGAAAAACCTATTCCAAAACATCCTGGAACATTAAAAAATGACTTAAAACACAAAAAGTCTTCTCTGAGGTAAAATGGTAATTTTATAATTTTAATAATTAAAAATTCTGAAATTAATAAATAAAATATTAAATAATTTAAAGTGAAATATTAATAAAATTAATTTAAAATTTTGAACCAAAAAAATCGATCAATCAGGCTCTCAGGCAAAATTGTTGATAGTTGCCCAGATATTTATTAAAGGACCCCTCTATCTGGGGGGCCCAAAGAATTAAAGATATAATAAAGGGGTTTCTCCAAAATCTTAAAGTCAATCAAGTAAGACTAAAGTCAAGAAATTAAAGTCAATCAAGTAAGATTAAAGTCAAAATATTAAAGTCAATCAAGTAAGACTAAAGTCAATCAAGTGAGACTAAAAGTCAAAACCCTAATAGAGTTCTAATTAAATAGTAACTCTATTTAAAACAATCATAATTAAATAATAACTCTATTTAAAACAATTCTAATTAAAATATAACTCTACCTAAAACAATTCTAATTAAAATATAACTCTACCTAAAACAATTATAATTAAACACTAACTCTATCAAAATAAGCACTTAAAAAAATCTATAAATAGGGGTCCTTACAACCTATTTTCGTATAAAAAAATAAATCCTAAGAAAAGTAGGTCAAAAAGCTTCCCTAGCCTCCAATAAACCTTGATTTTGAAGTCCCAATTTCTTACCTAGCATCCATACCCCAACTTTAGCTCAAAAAAATACCTAGAAACCCTTCCAAAATATCCCAGAAATGCATAAAAAATTAGAAAAATTTAGAAAGAGATACTTTGTTTTGGAGATCTGAAACGAATCCGATGACAGAATGAAGCGAAGAGTGCTGTACGAAAAACTATTCTACCAGATCTGAAGGAACAAGACCGTAGTCTTCGTAAAGGTAAAGATTTAAATTTTTTTTTATTGATTAGGTCTTTTTAGCAATGTATTTCTATTTGAGAATTAGTAGAGACCAGCATTTGCCGAGCGGGGTCGGTGCCTAACACCTTCCAACCCCGTAATGTGATCCCCGGACTCAGTATTTTTTAGTAGATTAGTTGTTTGTTTATCCGTTTCGAGTCAATGTTTGGTTCCTAGACCGTAATAACTAGGTGGCGACTCCCAAACCTCAAAGGTCAAAAGCGGATCCGCGTACCTCGCAGATCGAGGGCGCTTTCAAGTACCCACCCATATACTTAATCTCATTTGGCATTTGATCCAATTAATTGTTATTTATTTTATAATATTTAATATTTTTTGTACTCTAATAAATTATTTGTATGTTACAATTTGAATGTAGGCAATATGTCGCAAAATGGGTTTCGTGATCCAAACTCTGATGTTTTCAAGTTACATGATTCATTGCATGACCATTTAGCTTCTCAACCTGAATTATCGGGACATAGACATACATCTTCCTAATCGATAGATGCACCATCATCTTCTTCGACACTAACCACAAATCGCGTTTCTTCTTCATCTTCTTGTCCACAACATTGTCTGAGCTTCAATGGGCATAGACAATGCATCGGTGAGAATTCAGTTGCATTAGCTACACTTATAGGTGCTATGGCGAATGTATCACCTCTATACCCTTCTTGGAATTGAGTACTTACCCGTATACTTGATCTCATCCGGCATTTGATCCAAGTAATTGTTATTTATTTATAACATTTTTATTAATGTTGACTTTTATTTATTATATCTTTCTTGTTCAATTTGATCAATTTGTTTATTTTCTTAAATAGGATCACTTTGAAATCACCGATGATCATTGGGATTTCTATTTGCAAAAAGCTAGTAATGCTTGGAAGAATTGGAAGTACCGACTAGAAAAGAAATATCGTACATCTAGTACTACAAATGCTTAGTGCAAGATGAATAAACCTAAAAGATGGGTGAAGTAAGAAGATTGGAAGATGTTTGTCGACTTAAAGTCGGCACCCAAGGAAAAGGAAAAGAGCTTGAAGTATGTGAATCTACGTGACAAAATGAAAGCCCTACAAAGTACTGGTAGAAAGGGTATAGCGAATAGGGCTGAGGAGTTGGTAAGTTTTACATTATAATTAAATGTGGGTAGATACTTGATTATTTTTTATAGATATATCATATTTGATTTCTATTTTATAGAGAAAAACGGGATCAGATGGTAGTCAGCCGAGCAGAACAGAGTTGTACATCTCTAGTCACACTGGGCCTGGTGGTACTGCTTTGACAGTCGAACTGAGCAATACCATTGTGAGTGGTCACGAATTTATTTATTTTTTAGTAAACAAAAGTTGAAAATCGAAGCAAAGAAGGTATCTCCTACATGTACATGTACATGACTATTTAGGTAATTTCTTTTCAACATGAGATCCATCGATCGATCGATCAGATAGAGGGAGATATAAGATCGATCGAAGGAGACAGAGGGATCGAGGGGTCAATTGAAAGAGATCGTGTGAGAGAAATGGAGAGGTCGATCGAGACAGACGAGATCAAGAGAGATGAGATCAAGGGAGCGACTGAAAGAAAGAGAGAGAGATGAGATCGAGGGAATGATTGAGAGAGAGAGAGAGATTGGGGAGGAATTGAGAGCGACTGAAAGAGTGTTAGAGAGAGAGAGAGAGAGAGAGAGAGAGTTTGTTTGATTCGTTCCAATAGAATGAGATGGAAATTTGGGCGTTTAAAACGGCTTTAAAAGGTAAAACAGTTTAATACCATTTCTAAATAGAAACAGCTTAGTGCCGTTTTAAATATCTGTTCTTATTTTGTAATTTTTTTTTGTAGTGAAAGGGGACTATGAGCTTCAACCTTGTCACTAATGGAAGCTAATCGAATATTGTCTCTACAAAGACCTCTCCACCCATCATCATCTGCAAAATCAACTACCTTAGCATCAACATGACTATTCATTTGGAACACTGGTCTCCTACCAAATTGCTTAATCTGATGCATTTGGTTAAGACTTAATCTGATGCATTTGGTTAAGACTTAAACTTTCTGCTCCATTGAGGCCTAGGTAATTCTGAAGCATTGGTTTGGGTCTTAACAATAAGGAGCTAAACCCAATTAAATAAGTGAGTCTACGAATTAATATACAATTTATTGTTAACACCATAGATGATAATATTTTTTATCACTCAACCTCACAATGTTATCTACTTCCACCTTCAAATCTCAGGAACAAGATAAGATTTTGGGAGGTTAAAGATGATGGGATGGGTTTTGGGAAGAAACCCAAAAACAACAACTGTATAGCCCCTTTTCCCAAATATTTTACGAGACTTTCTTGAACTTATTTGAATTAAATTAAACGAACTGAACTCCCCATCAAATAGTAACCGAATCAGAACTTGATTACTGGCTCCATAAAGCATGTTAAATGTGTGATTTAAGAAAAAGAAACAGATTCAATTAGCATCTAGATGCTCAATATGTCCTAAGCAGGAGGAAACATTTTTCCATATATTATGAAGTGTTCTCTCATTAAAACCCTACGGGTTAAATTCAAATCCACATTTAATATAACCTAGGGAAAAAACTTAAAGGCCTTAAATAAAAGTTAATCATTAAAATATGGGTAAATAATAATTAATTAAGAGATGGGCGATGCTCTTGAAATTTAACTCTTGGATTATCTTATGGGAAATTTGGTTGATTAGCAACCTTACAATTTTTGAAAATAATGAAGTTTCTTTTAAGCTTATGGATTTAAAAGTTTTGTCATTTATCAAAGAAATTGAGTATATGATCTCTTCGAATATGGCCATAAGTCAATAGGAAGAGAACATAATTAGTGAGTTGAATTTCCATTTAAAATTCAAGGTAACTATCTAGTCCAATTTGTCTGTCTAAACCAAGAAAGGAGTGGATTAAGTAGAATATTGACGATTCATTGTTGGGAAGGGTGTAATGGCTTAAGTTTTACATATGTACCTGGGGAAATTCATTCTAATATTTTGCATATCTCGAGTATCTTTAATAAAGATTGGCCATATATAATTTTTTTTATAGCAATTGATTTTGAAAAATCCAAGGACACCATTAAGTCCGTATCAAAAAATTACCCAAAATGGGCAATAAGTTTGTTAAAATTGAAGCTCGGCGCATGGAGATTTTAAATTAAAGAATTTTTTTTTTAAATGACCCTTACGTCCCTTAGTCATTATAAATACCAAATTTATAAAACAAAAAACTTACAGATTTTTATCTCTCCTTTAACAAGAAAACTCTAACCCTAGCCTCCCAAGAACTTCAAATGCAGATCTAGAGACATAAAACAAAATCTAAGACTTAACAAAAGAGAAGAAATGTTTTATCTCGTTGAGGGCTTCACGTTGATCGAATAGAATCGTGATTTCTAAAGAGAGGAAAAATGAAAAGTGAACAAATAAAGCCATTGGGTGTTGATCTTGATGTTATTGTATTAGAGAAGATGGTAAATAAGTAGGAACTCATTCCTTTTATGATTTAGTTATAAATTTTTTAGAAAAAATAACTAGATTAAGGTTTCAATATAGAGTTAATGTTCTTAAAAAAGCATGCATGTTTAATTATTTTGTATGCTTAATATTTTGATTATATGTGTTAAATTTATTAGAAAATATGTGATTTTCTAGAAGTTTCTATGAAATTTAGTTGTAAGAACTCTTCCTGTCTACTTTTTATTTGATAAGTTTTGCTAGAAAATCGTTTTACATTAAAGGATTGATAAATTATTCAAAATATGTTGAAACGATATCTCTTGGTTGATCCAAAAAGGTTTGGTCGATCTAGGAATGTTTGATCGACAGATCAAGAAGCTTGGTCGCCCGACTGGTTGCCCTATGAAGAAGTATAAAATATGTACTTTGTAGGTTTGATCAATCGAAATGTACTTGGTCTCCCCAAGAAGAAAAGATGTTGGGTCAACTGATTGATCACCCTGTGAAGAAGTGTAAATTGTGCATTACGTGGGTTTTGTTGATCAGACCTATGTGGGTCGTCCAACTTTACGTGAATAACCTTTGAGCACTCATAGAGCTCCATTTCAACACAGTATATTCCAGCATATTTTGAAAGAAAGAAACTATATATTAGTACACAAAATAAAATATTTCTGCTTATTAGAAATGGTCGTAGAAAATTTAAAAAGAGTGATGCGTTGTTTATTTTCGGAAGCGACGGGTCAATCAAGGATAACACTTGATGTCTTGTTCTCTTTGATATTATGGGATGCCTTAGAAGGTAGTACAACTAGAAATATCTAGGAATTATTTTTTTATCATGAGAAAATGCATTTCTGTGTAAAAGTGGTCTTTGTATATTATAGTGATAATTGAGGTCCACATTGTATTTTTTCTGATAGACTTAGACGTGGAGAGTTTTCTCCTAGACTAGTTAGTAATCAATAAGAGTTCGTAGTTGCCAAACGAATGACCAATTAAATTAAACCTTGGTCAACGACTAGTTTCAATTGGATAAACGATCACCCAAACCTAGTAGCAATGATCGACTACATAATTAGATAAAATGGTGGGGTTCCACCCACAAGGGTCTAGAACATGGATTTGCCATGTTGAGGCCGTTGTATCAGTATATTCCTTAATACTCTTATTGATTGTACAACCGTATTTGAATTATGTATTTTTCTTTATTATGTGATAGCTGATAGATGTTTTATAAAAATTTTGAAGCATGATAAAATATTTTGATGATAGAACCAATAGATATATGGTTATTACAAATGTTTACTGTTTTTTGTTTAGTTATTATTCGAATGCTATATTATATTAAAATCTGTATATTTTACTCTCCAGTATGGTTATACGTTGCATGTAGTGGCCAGATGTTGGAACTACAGATTTTTTTTGAGTGACTCTCCTTTACTCACCACACTATTCACCATTTTAGATGTTTCGACTATTGAGAAGCCACTTTATGAGGAGTCATATGAGGAGGTCCCCGACGAGGCTTATGTTGACAAGATGTAGCCTTTGTCTACTTGAGAGTTTTCATAGGATTTTAATAGTTGTTTATAATTCAATTTTGAGAAATATATGTCATGGGATTGTGTGCCATTTCATTTCAGTATTACATATCAACTAAATTCATATGCCAAATTTGGAGATATTAAATTACGTCATTAAGAGATTGTGGATTATGGATTATGATTAGTATCGATGCTAGCTTTTACACTCTGGTTATTGTTTATAGTTATAAAATTCTATTGTGTTACAATTGTTAAACATGAATTGTTATTTATTATTATATGTTAAAATGGGACGAGATACTAAATCATGCATAGAGATCTAGTAAGGGAATCCATAGTATTCATGTTGGAGTTAGGGGCGTGACAACGTGGTATCAAAGCTCACTATTACATTTGTTTGGGACCTTTACCCGATCTACCATAAAAATCTAGCTGCTACCACAATGTGGTATCAAAGCGATATATTAGGTCTGTATGGGATATGGACTTGCTCTACTATAAAGATCTAGTTGAAACCACAATGTGGGATTAGTGTTCTTCGTGTTTTTAATCAGTAAGTCGATGTTATAAAGGGCCTCACCCTGATTTATTAAAAGAGGCTAATGCCAAAATAAACAAGATGTTTGATTTCAATCGAAATAATAGGGAGATCCACTAGAACAACTGAAGTCAATGCACCTCCACCCGTGGCACCAGCTGTAAATGCTCACCTCCTGGCGATGTTAGAAACCATGAGAAAACAGTAAGTAAAAATGTAGAAGAAGGTGGATGACTTGACTGAACAGAATCAAATTTTGATTTAGCATCTAGGAAATTAGCCACAAATAAGATAAGATCTCCTATTGTAAGATCCTTAACCTCCTACTGGAAATGATCATGCCTCAAATACAGAAGGCAGTTCTCAACCACTGATCCACAATGGGGAGAGAGAAATGGAAGCCACCACTGCTACTACTCGAGTGGAACCCATAATTGGTTTAACTCGAGAAGAAATCAGATAAATGATCAAGAAGGAGAAAGAGGCGATGAAGAGTGTCGATATTGGCACAGTTACGGCGCAAGCCATCAATGGTATTCAGAGATCCCCTTTTACACTGGAGATCTTAGCAGAAGAGATCTTGAAGAAATTTGTACTACGTTTCACCCCATATTTTGGGACGAAGGACCCAGTAGAACATTTATTCCACTTCTGACAGATGCTCATGTTTTGGGAAGGGAACAAAGGTTTAATGTGTAGGTTGTTCCCTTCTAGTTTGTAGGGAAACGCTCTGACTTGATTCCACAAGTTATCATGTAGATCAATAGCTTCTTTCGAGGAGCTCTGTATCATTTTTTTAACTCGATACTGTAGACACCCCATTTTTGCACTTGCCTAATTAATTAACTCGTCAATCCGATTGCAACAGTTCCCAATGATAGATGAATAGTCCAATATTTTTTGTTTGTTACTAGATATGTTTTAGAAATTAAGATGAGGTATCTCAACAAAAAAAAATTTAGAAACTACGCTACGCTAAGAAAATATGACCCAAAAACATAGAAATCATCATTCTTGAGATAAAAGGAAGCTTTACAAGAAAAATCATTAAAAAATGACTAAATTATCAAAATACCCCTGACACCAAAATATCCCTAGAGCCTACATTATGCTTAGAAAAATCCTTTTGAACACATAAAATAACAAATTAAAACCAAATAAACCGTTTTGTCAATTTTGGCCAAATTGACAAAATTACAAAAATGCCCCTCATAGAATCACGATCATTTCACACCAAAAACCCATGAATAACACAAATCGATACTCCCATTGAATTCCTTACAAAAAATCGATTCTAAAACATCCCAAAACATCAAAAAAATGACCTTGAAACTCAAAAGCCCTCTTTGAGGGCAAAACGGTAATTTTCAAACCTAAAAATTTTAAATTTCAAAATTAATAATTAAAAAATTAATTAACGTAAGGCCAAATCTTAATTAAAATTTTTAAACAATTAAAACCAATTAATTAAACCCACAGGCCAAATTTTAAGTGGTAGTCCACTTGTTCAAATAGAGCCCACTTGATATTTATTAAAAGACCCCTCCATTTGGGGGGCCCAAAGAATTAAAGATATAATTAAAGGGATTCTCCCAAAAAATTAAAAAATATATATTCTTTCATTGTACGTAAGAATCAAAATCCTAAAATCCTAATTCAAAATCCTAATCTAAGAAACCCAACTAAACCCTAATTAAACAACTTTATCTTATCTAAAAGAAACCTAATAAAACACCAACTCTTCCAAAAAAATCTATAATAAGAGCCTCCACAACCTAATCTCGCAGGTCAAGAGAAATCCTAGGAAAGAGAGGTCATAAACATCCCCAGTCTTCCCAAAATCCTAAAACCGAAGTCCCAACTCCCTACTTAACATCCAAACCCCAGTTTTTGCTAAAAAAAAACACTCATAAACCCTCCAAAAACACCCAAAAATCTTTCAAATTTTTTTTAGAAAACTAGAAAATACTCAAATCTAAGAGGAGTATACCTCATCTTGGATATCAAAATCAGATCCAGTGATAGAGAAAAAATAGAAAAACTTATACAAAGACGTTCCTCGCCAATTTTGAGGGAACCTATTGTCTCAATTACCCAGGTAAAATATTTTTTTTTGTTAGGTTTTTTAAGCAATGTGATTTTTGAAAAACAGTGGAGACCGACGTTTGTCGAGCCTAGTTAGTGCCTAACACCTTCCAACCCCATAACGTGATCCCCAGATCCAATTTTTTTTTTTTTTTGTAAACCAATGTTTTCTTATCTATTTAGAATCAATTTTTTGGTTCCTAGGCCATAATAATTAGGTGGCGACTCCCAAACACCAAAAAATATATTCGCAACCCGCGAATTAAGGGTGCTTTCAGTGGCGACTCCACTAGGGATGTTTTGAGGATCAAACTTGAAAAATCCCAAATATTGGTGCATTGCCAAATCGACCTTGTTTTTATTTTTGTTTATTTATTTTGGCTTGATTGTGGATCATTTGTTTCATTTTTGAGTATTTTATCGTTTTTCTTGTTCTATGATCCAATTGAGGGTCACTTGTGATGGTACCAAATAATTCAAGATTTCAAAGGTTAATGAAATAAGAATAAAATGATGGTAGTTGGGATGAGGAGTCATGAATATTATTTTTTAAGGATAAAAAAATATATAAAAAATAAATTTTTTTTAATTGGTGTTGCTGTCTATAGTGTGCTGAAAAAAAAAAGAATTTTTTAACTTTGTGCTTGATGAGAAAGGATTTTTTTATCGCAAAAAAAATCAAGAAAAATATGTGTGGTGTGCTGCTAGTAAAAAAAATAAATTTTTTTATTTTCTTTTCTTCTCATCTGTGTGCAAAGAAGGGGTAGAGACGTCTCTTTCTCTCTTTCTCTGATGGATCCTCTTGGTGCACGTTAGACTCAACCATGGCTCTTTTAAGTCTCACCCCTCCTTTGCTCTCCATCAGACCTCTTCATCTCGCTTCTCCATCCTTGAATATCATAGCTTTAAATTTGAAGAGAAATTTAAATCAGAGGAGAAAAAAAAAGAAATGTGAATTGTAGAACAGAGTTTTCTCAGGATACGCCCTTTGCCATGGCAAATTGGAGCTTGTATTCTTAATTCTCTGATTTTTTTTCTATCTCCAAGGTTCCAAACGAAGATAGTGAATCTGTGATCGATTCTGATGATGTTAGGTTTGTTGTGATGGGGCTTCGTCCCTTACTTCAATTGGTTGAGTTGGATTTTCGCTTGGTATGTTGAAATTCAAGAGAAGAGTTCATTGATTTTAGTTCAAAAAAAAAAAAAAAAACGAAAAGGAGTTGAGTTGTATGTTGTTGGCAGCAACATATAAAGAAAAGAATTTTTTTTGGTCACCGTGATGGGGCTTCATCCCTTACTTCAATTGGTTGAGTTGGGTTTTTGCTTAGTAAGTTGAAATTCAAGAGAAGAGTCCACTGTTTTGAGTTTTTTTAAAAAAATGAAAAGGAGTTGAGTTGTATGTTGCTGGCAGCAACATATAAAGAATAGAGTTTTTTTTTTGTTTTGTTTGTTGTTGTGAGTATTGGCAGCATAATACTTAAAAAACTAAAAATAAAGAAGTGAGTGTTGTTGCTACCAGCAATGTATATAAAAAAAAATTTTGGTTGTGTGGTTTGGGTAGAAGAGGGAGAGAAAAAAAAAAAAAAAAAAAGAGATTCTTTTTTATTTTGTCCAATAATCAAGTTTTTTTAAAAAGTGGGCGTTTATGTTGTTAGTAACATCAATAACAATATAGAAAAAAAATAAGATGATTTGCTTTCCTCACTAGTTAGTAAGATTTCAATTCTTGCTAAAGGTCACTGACATCACCACGTGCCAAAAAAAAAACCATAACTCCCTATGTCCACAACTATCATTCTATCCTCAATTCAATGATTGTTGAAATCTCAATATGTTTTGGGTCATCCAAAGTGATCCTCGATTGGACCATAAAAAAATAAAAAAAATAAAAACTTTCTTATTTAGTTCATTTTTAAAAAATTAAAATAAAAGAATTTCTTATGTCTATCTTAATGATTGGTTATTTGTGTGCTATCGTGATTAATCACTTCTGTGTTATTTTGCACTACCCTGTGATTGCCCATCTAATCTGCCATGATCTCTATAGATATTTTGATGTACTTACTTTGATCTTGATGTTGATGTGATTGGATTTGTATTGTTTTGATTAATATATGTGAGATTCTTGTTTGTATGGTTTGATCTGGCCCATAGGCCCATTTATCTGAAAAATGCCCCGAGTACACCCCACCCTACTTGACACACACCACTAGCATATTTATTTTATTGCATTGCATGCTTGCATGTCCCTTATAGCCAACGTGACATTAGTGCGTGGCCCGGTCTCCTCGGAGATGCGACATCATTCATAAAAATTCATGATAACCAAAATACACTATCTCCTTTAGAAATTACAAAAGATGCTGAATTAAAATCTAACTAGAAAATAAAAATTACAAAGAAAAAGGCAAGGGCATTGAGAGAGAATAAGAGAATGAACAAAAGCTCAAAGACTCTTTATAAATTAGGAAAATGATTTATTTATAGACTTGAAGTGTTCTTGAATGATCCAAATATAGTCGTTATTACTCATGCGTATAATCTCACGTGTGAAGTAATCTGGAGAAAATTTAAGACGAGCCAAAAAAGGAGGACTGTGCCATATTGAGAATTCACTGTGTCTAAGTGATCTTGAAGATTAAGACTTCATTTTTTCACTACATTTGTACTACCCCGAGTTTTTAATTCGTATCTCGAGAAAATCTAATAATAAAATTTTGAGAAAATTGTAAAAGAAATACTTAGGATAAAATACTTGGATCTTATTATGTTCATTTTCAATAAAAATCGACTTTCCCATTAGATTCAAAAAGGTCGAAATATATATTTTAGCCTATAAGCAAGCTTGAATTCAAGTTCAGATGAAAAAATTATAAAATCATCAAATTTTGAGTTGAATAGGACCTAAAAGAATGAATTTTTCGTTAGAATGAGAATCAGGAGAGTTAGACCACACCATTAGGTCCGCAACGAAAAAATATTCAAAATGGAATACTCATTCATCATTTTTCGAGTCCAAATAGTCAAGTTATCATCAAAAATAGAAATAATGAAAAAATTACAAAAGATGCCCTTAGCCCATTGTATTTAAAAGAAAGTTGGCTTTCTTTAATTACTTTTTTTTCTTCTTCAAAGAACCAAACACCAGCTATTCTCAGCATAACGGTTTCAACCCATTCTCATCAAGTTCTATCGCAAATAAGTCCGAGTTGATCGTCGATGAAGAAGCAAAAGTCACCGGCATCGACGAGCTCCACATTCTCATAACCTTGGATCTTCATTTTTTCTTTCTTTCTTTCCATATCTCATAAAAACCAGCGAGTGAGCTTGGATACCACCAACTAGGAGCTTCATCTAGTTAGTAGAAGATTCGTCTTCTATTGTAGAAGAGAATGAGAGTTTCGTTGTTGAAAGCTTTGCAATAGCCTTGTTCGTTTTGCAACCAAGTCAGTCCAACCTCGACTCTCATGCCATCCAACCTTGGTTTTTGTGCTAGCTTTCCACATCCGACAACGACGAACTCCGATAGGAGACTCTCACTTCCTAGTGGTAATCGTAGATTTCAAAACACGCATTTAGGAATGTTTATCAAATATAAGTTGTATTTCTAAATTGGAAAAAATTTTGTTTAATTTTCAATTCATAATTAAAATTAGAGATTTGATGTATTCTTATCAAGTTTAAACATTAAATTCATGGGTGGGTCGATGAATTGGGAGAACGGAGGAGAAAACTCAAAAAATGAATCGAAAAATCAAAAGTTCAAGCAACTTGAAGCTTGTTGACGGCACTGTCGTCAGGAGCTAGTGCCACCGTCAGCCATAGACAATATTGACGGCACTACTGTCAGACCAAAAAAGTTGGCCAAACTACAATTTAGTTTTAGCTATATTTTCCTCACAGCTTATACATGTTTTTCCACCATTTATTTCACTAAAAACATTAAGTTCTTTATATTAGTTTATTCCATTTATTTTAAATTCTTTAATAAAATTAAAATGTTACCCCCCATTTCGGAACAATGAGAATGGTTTCAAACTCCAAATCTTAAAGGATCAAAATCCAAATTTTGATTTCAAGAACAAACGTAAATTTCGACGTTTTCGTCATATTTTTAAAAGTGAATATCTTTTCCGTTACTTTGAATTAGATAATAAAAATTATATGGTGTCGAATCTCGTGTTCAAGGCTTTTATTTTCAATTCTAAGAATTTTGAAAAATTGAGTTTCCGACACTTAGCCAAATTTTCATCAGCTTTCCCAGTTTTTGTAATTTAACTTTGTGCACTTATTGGGACCCCATTTTAACTAAAATTTATATTTTTTAAATTGAATGATTAAGATGAATTTAAAAACTCAAAAAAGAAAGGTTGAGTTTATAAAGTTGAGAAGTGAAAACATCGAAAAATGGAAAAGGGATGAAAACGATAAAATGTCAGAATCACACTCGAGGGGTGATTTCTACATTTTACATTGATATGCTGTGTGTGTAGATTGGTAAACGGATATCCAGTGATAATGATTATGGTTGCATATTTATTTAATTTCTATTAGCGTAAGGTTTTGAGTTATGTTTCCCTTCAGTTATTTATTTTAGGCCAGTTGATTTTCAAATCCGTATTCTGAAATAATTCAAATATGAAAAGTTATTCAAATCTAAATCCAAAATTTTCGGATAATATATGTGGAGAAATGATATTCTATTAATTTCTCTTATTGAGATTACAAGAGCTCTAAAAGGCTTTATATAGTCCTAGTAGAGAATACTAAACAGAAATTAAATCGAGATGATCTTATCAAATCAAATCTTTCTGAAGATAAGATTTATCGTAATTTCCAAAGGAATGTGATTTGGTGTGTCGCAATACACTTTTTTACACTGCTTCACATCAATACTCTAACACCCTCCCCCAAACTATTGGTGATCAAGGATCAATTTTTGTTGAAAAATCAATAACTTCAAAGAGATGGATTGTCAAAGAAGAACCTCCATTACTAATTTGAGTTGATGAAATGATGTTGTTGAAATATGCTCAACTTGTTTTGACAACTTGTCGAAGAAAAAATGATGTATCCAAATCCAAATGTGCAAAAGATGAGGAGCTAACCAGTCAAACCCAAATGAGCCTCGATTGGGTCATGATCAGTTTATGCAAGATTGAAACCTGTTGGATTTTAATCTGAAAATGTGGCCTCTGAAAAATGAGCTCAATGTCGGCTTCATGGGCTTGATCATTGGCAATGACTTTTATTGGGTCTTAAAATTGAAAATGAGTCTGTATAGACTATAATGAGAATGATCATAAAAGATTCAGGGGATCTTTTGTATTAGGGGAGCTTTGGGCAATTTCAAACTCTTAAGCATTTTTTTTAAGCACAAAATGGATCTTGGGCTATCAAATTAGGTTGAAGCAGGCCTTGAAAGATTCTATTTCAGCAAGTTTAATTGTAAGCAATAGGGTGTAGAAATGGGTTTGGGATCTTACAGAGGCATGCCTTGTGTTTGGAGTCACATGGCTTAAGGAAAAGTCTAACACCCTATCATCTCCCTTGATGAGTGACTCCAGACGCGTCTCTCTTAATCAACCAAAGGGTACCCAGCATGAGAGAAGTCTCCAAGTCACCCATATTGAGTCACAAGCTTGCACAAAATAGAATGGTTTTGTGATGAAGAATGGTGTTGGGAATTGGGAAAAATGGTGTAGATTGTGATGGGAAGCAGATTAGATCAGTGATGCTGTTTTATAATGGATGATTTGCAGGGCGTGGAATTGCATGTTAAGACCCAAACCAATGCTCTGAAAATACCTAGGTGTTGATGAAATGGAAAGTTTTAGTCTTAACCTTAAGTATTGTAACATACCCCCATGCTTCAAGGACGACGCCCTCGTTAGCCCACTTTATTGCTAGCCTTTCCAGACTAATCACAGTGGCCTACTATAGCAGAACCCTTCCATATCTCATACTATGGCAAGCCTCCTTTTCTTTACTCTTTTTTATTCAAAACCCTTCTATATCCCATATTATAGAGGAGTTCCTTTTTCCCTTTTTTTTCAGAACCCCTTTCATGTCTCATACTTTAGAGGAGCCCTTTTTTTTTTCATAATCGCCTCTCCAAGACTCGAACCCTGGACGTGGGGTTGACTCCAATACTCAAACAATTGCTCCAAAAATGCCTAGGTGTTGATGGAGTGGAAAGTTTTAAGTCTTAACCTTGAGGGTAACACTGTGAATCCATTCAGGAACATCAAACAACATGGAATTGGATTCGTTTGAGAATTATAGATGAACTCCATGAATTTAGTTCGGAATGATCTCAACCTTCAGAAGCAGTGCCTAATGGAAACTCGAGCAGATATGCAGAGATGTTGAGATTTGCTAAAAGAAACACCAAAATCAACTAGATGCAGTCTGACCAGGCTGCCATAATTCCAATCTTCACATGATACTTTTTTTTATTGAATGGTGGCCGTGTTGATGATGAAGCAACCATGAGAACGACAACATGTTGGTTGGTTGACTACTATCGTTCAGAGTGGTAAATGATGATTGGGATTTGTGCATCAAGTGGTTGATGAAATACGAGAGGTGCAGTCAACGATCACGCCTGGAAAATAAACATTCCAAGCGTGATCATTAAAGTATTATCTACGACTTAAATGATGATAATGGGTGCATCAACTACCTAGCAAGATAAAGTTCAGGAATTATCTTTACAAGGCACAATGTTGTTTAATGAATGATAAACCAGAAGGTGTTTGATGAAATGCCTCAATAAATGATAAAAGAGTGGATGTCCACCGGCAGTGTTGCTACCGTCCATGACAGAAGGTGGGCTAAAAAATCTCTCTCAACAGAGACTAAGCTCTGATACTATGAAGAGAAATTATGTCATATCAATTTATCAATTTCTCTGATTGAGATTGCAAGAGCTCTACAAGATTTTAAATAGACAATAAAAAACCTATAGCGAAATTAAATCTAGATGATCTTATCAAATCACATCTTTCCTAAGATAGTCTATCCTAATCTCCATAAAAATGTACTTTGATGTCACAAAACACCTTATTACACTGTTTCACATGACTACTCACAATCCGATTATTCAAATACGAATTCGGATCCTACGATTAAGGGGGAGGAAAACAATAAATTTGATGGGGTAATATTAAAAAGGGTAGTAATGGAAAATTAATTAAGTTAAAGGAGTATTAATAAGAGCAAATACAATAAAGTTGCAGGGTACTTCAAAAGTAACAAGAAAGAAAATAAAATTAAAAGTTCAACCCCTCTTTATATAGGGTGAAAAGAGAAGTGTGATCCACCATTGTATTTTATTATATAGATATACACAAATTTGTGAATAAAAATACCATTCCCCATCTTTCGGCCAAAATTTTAAACTGTTACATACAATATTGCAAATTGTACTTGCATTAATTCCATACTGATTTTTTTTTTCCGTTAATTACTAACAATAACTGAAGTTTAGTGACAGATCAACCCAACACGAGTAGACCATCCTACAAAAAGAAACTCTGGAGTGCAAAGATCCTGCTGGGCTGAAGCCATAGCGCAGTACAACAAACAATTGTTACCAAAACTATGACAACTGCTCATTTCTTTGAGATATCCAAGTCTACCTTACATTCTAACACACAACATAAAATAACACAACCAATATTTTACTGTCAAAAGAGAGGATCAACACCAATATTCAACAAAACCATTTATAGTCCAGGCAAAGGAAACTGGGTGGTCAGAGCTTCAACTCTCCCCTGTAGATCTACAACACGATCCTTCAGAGAGAACTCCGGAGATCCTATAAACTTAATGAAGTCCTGAAGCTTCGAACCTTTAACAGATCGTTTTGCTTCGAGGGTAATCTGCACTCCCTCATGAATGAAGTCTGCAGTAGCCTTGAATTCCTTCTCGGTAAAACCCCTAGTAGTCATAGCGGGTGTTCCAATGCGAATGCCCCCTGGGACTAGTGCACTCTTGTCGCCTTTGTTGATACAAAATTATTAAATATAAGATAAATGGAGAGACGTAATAATGAAAAGATCACAAGGGAATACAATTACCAGGTACTGCCTAGCAAGAAGGAAAAAAAAAAGCATACACTAACCAGGAACAGAATTCTTGTTGAGAGTGATGGAAGCCATGTCCAGAATTTTCTCAGCTCGAGCACCATCAATTCCCTTTCATAGGTTAAAAAAAAGCAATGGGTATCAACAAAATCAATGACACAAGGAAAATGTTGAGATCAGTCGAATCATCATAGTTTTAACCTATTTTACCTTGTTCGGTGGTGCACTCAGTTCGAATTCAAGTTCACAGTTCGAGGTTCTCCATTCTTGAACAAACATCATTCGGGAAGGAAGTTCATAGAGGATATTTAACTCATTTATGTTAATCTCATAGAAGACTTGGGTCAAGGGGGCATATCATTAGTTTGAAAACAAATGGGTAACTTTAATATTGACCAAATTTCAGATTGAATAATGCTGAAGTGACCACAAGAATGGACCTCACATCGCACACCTTCACATGAAGGTGTATGGGAACCATATATGCTTTCCTCGAGATATGAGTGAAAAAGCATGTATGGTTCCTATCCATTTTCACGTCAGGGTGTAAAATGTGAGGTCTAAGCTTGAGGCCACTCCAGCACAACTCTTTCGGATTTTCTAAAACAAGGTTATTTATCATATTGTCCAAAGCGTGGGGCCATCACTAAAGTTCAACAAAACAAGTAGGTTAGCTGTTTTTTTTTAATAAGTAGCGGGTTAGCTGTTTTTGAAGAACCCATTTGAGCCGAACCTCGAATTGGTTTGGTTTGTACCGGTTCACCGTACAACACTACATCTGTGAACCGATAACACAGGTTTTAACTATAACTCCCTCTCTCCTTATAAAAACTTGCTAGCGCACCTAGATTTCAAACTATAGTCGAGTGAAAATTATAACCGAAAGAATTATTGATGTGGGACGGTAAGGGAAGAAGAGGAAAACAAAGGTTAAGGAATTTGATTTAAGATTGGGTTAAGAATTTGGGTAGGATAGGGTAATTTAATTATGACTTTTTGCAAGTATGACCACAATCCCAAATAAAATGGTTAAAGGTTTGTAGGGTAAGGAAAGGATTAAGCGCCAAAGATTTGGAAAAGAGATAAATGAAATAAGGATTGAAGAAAATAGAAAAATAATAAGGGTAGAATAAAATGAGATTCAAGTTTCAAGAATTAAGAAAGGTAAGAGAAAATAATAAAAAGATGAGATATAAAGATAGAACCTTGGAATCACACCAAAAGATTTCTTGGAATCACACTAAGAATGGTCGAATGTTCGTTTTTTTTTTTTTTTTAAAAAAAAACCCTAATACAATCTATATATAAAGAAAATAAAGTAAAGAATCCAAATCAAACTAAAATAATAAATAAATAACCTAATTTCGTAACTTTCTCTCTTAATTTTCCAACCCTAATAAACTTAAACAAAAGACAAACTAAAGTTACTAAACAGCCCTAAATATTGTATTAAGACCATGTGCCAATAAAACATTAAAATAAGTCCAAAAAATATATAATTAAAGCCCTAAAATCGAAAATTAAATAAATAACTAATCTAAAATAATCTCGAATGAAAAAACAATAAATCTAGACCCAAATAAGTGAAAACCTAAATAGTTACAAATTTTTCGTCTGAACCCTTGACTGTTGACTTGATTTACATCCTGCATTATTCACTTCTAATTAGAGAAAGCTCATCCTCGAATTTTAAAGTGCTTGAGAATGATCATGACAATTTTTGGTTTATCCCTTTTGACGAAGATTCGTCCTCATGTCTCAATCTTGTGTTGAACTATTAACTTCAAATTGTAATATTCTATCTTGGCAAAGTCTTCATTATACCCGTCTCAGATGATTAAGTCAATTTGAGGTACTGATGGAACAGGTGCATCATGAACAAAAACTATAGATGTCTCTAAAAGATCTTCCTTAGACTTTTTTGACGTATTTTCCACTTCATGATTTTGTTCCCGCATTGATTCTCGAGTTGTAGACACACCATCTTCAAAAGCTAATATTTGATTTGTCTTTTCTTCAATCTACTCTTGAACTGATGATACCACAGGAGTTGATTTTCATGAACATATCGAGTAGATATTGTCTATCTGAAGTAACACATAAAATATTTCGTTCCACATCAAACGTAACTTGTACATGTGAGATCCAATCTCAACCCAACACAATATGGCAATCTTTAAAAAGAACCACCTTGTACTCAACACCATGAATCAACCTTCCCTGATGGAACTAAACAACGAAACCGTAATCACGATATCGACAATAAGTCTAATCTTCAACATTCTGTAAAATCTTCTCAGAAAAATTTGTAGAAAAATCAAAATTTTCTCATATTTAATGCTACACAATACCCTAAATGACTTTCCAAAGAGTAAAACAAATCTGGTTTACAGTTCCAAAACCATCTCTATCTATTCCAAGTTTAGATCTGATACCAAATCTAATGTAGAATGATAAGGAAAGAAGAGGAAAACAAAGGTTAACGATTTTGGTCTAGGATTGGGTTGAGGATTTTGGTAGGATAAGGTAATTTAATTATGACCTTTTGCAAGTATAACGACAATCCCAATTAAAATGGTTTAGGATTTGTAAGGTAAGGAAAGGATTAAGGGTTAAAAAATTGAAAAAGATATTAATGAAATAAGGATTAAAGAAAATGGAAAATTATTAATGGTGGAATAAAACGAGTTTCAAGAATCAAAATTAAGACCAAGAATTCAAGAATCAAGAAATTTAAGAGAAAATAATAATAAGAAAATAAAGATTAGAAAAAAAAAAGAAAAAAAAAAAAAGATATAAAGATAGAACCTTAGAATCACACCAAAGGATTTTTTAGAATCACACCAAGAATGATGAAGAACTCACTTCACTCCATGAAAGAAACTCATTCTTTATTCATTGAACTTTTCGTTGTTTTTTTTTTAAAGCCCTAACACAATCTATATATAAAGAAAATAAAGCGAAGAATCCTAATCAAACTAAAATACCAAATAAATAACCTAATTTCATAACTTTCTCTCTCCTAATTTTCCAATCCTAATAAAGTTAAACAAATGACAAACTAAGGTTACAAAACTGCCTTAAATATTATATTAAGACCATGTGTCAATAAAACATTAAAATAAGCCCCAAAAACATAAAATTAAAGTCCTAAAATCGAAAATTAAATAAATAACTAGTCTAAAATAATCTCAAATGATAAAACGATAAATTTAGACCCAAATAAATGAAAACCTAAATAGTTAAAAAAAAAATCATCTGAACCCTTAATCGTTGATTTGATTTGCATTCTACGTTAATTATTCTAACTGCATGGTCATTTTGACCAGTCTGGGCACGAGCAAATTGGACCCAAGCTCATATTTAGAATTAAAGAAAGGAAAAAGTGTCATACAACCACCTTAATTTTTTCTAATAAGCCTTCGATGATGATGATGATTATGTGGGTCACAACAAGGACTCTTTTGTGAAGTGGGATGTGATATAACTCGAATATGGTTGGATTGGATCATTCTCAGGATAACATATTGTTATTAATCTCATTTAATATGAGAGCTGCTATTGGCATCACAACTTTTACTTATTACACCTCAATTAAAAATAAAGAAAATAAGTGAATGGCTGAAAATAAGTAAAAGTTTGGGTGCTAGTAGAAGCTCTCATTTTCTTTGCAAGATTTCTATTTTTTGGGTTTAAGATTTTATGTGAGCCTAATCATAATTATTACAACAATTGAAGTTATTTGAACGTGATACAATGTTTTGAATTGTTGAGATTATAATTTGAACCTAACCTCGCTAATCTTTTATGCGTTTTAATCTTTAATTGGGGGGTGATAAATAATTTAAGAAATTTGGGTGTAATAAGTAAATGTTGGGGTACTAGTAGTAGCTCTCTTTAACTTTTAGGGTATCCAATTAGTGAAGAAGCCCATGAAAAATTATGGAGTGTTAGAACTATGGAACAAATGCTTAGTCTAAGCAACTGAAGTCGAAAGATCAGTTTACTGCTAGTAGAATATAGAAGAAAATTTGACCCTTTATGTCAAGTGCGGAAGTAACTCACCAAAGGCCTTAGATCCACCAAAACAAGGTGATTATTACTCCCACCAGAAACAAGTTTGTACCCCAATTCGATCAATCGTGCCAAGCCTTAAACTCTGCGGACTGCGCATGCTTTAAACAAACTGCCAGCCCCCCAATTGTATGGTTATGAGGACCTCCCTGTACAGAAAAACCGTTGCTTTTTTTTTTTCACTTTCCTTTTAGAGATTCATTAACAAATAAAGAAGCTGAACATGGAATCCACATAAGTAGAATTTAATTCCAATGTAAGAATGTCGAAGAAAAGTGAATGCTTGAACTAACTTGTAAACCTGGGAAAACAGCATTGTTAATAGAAGATTCCAAATCCACCCCCAGAATAGGATCTTTCTTGAAGAAGATCATGCCACCTCTTGGACCTCGTAAAGACTGGAAAACAGCAAAGCCTTGATTTATCAGTCTTTATATGAAAGTATAGAAAAGCAAAGACGAGGAAAATAAAAGATTGTCCACAAAAAAAAAAAAAAAAATACAAGTACAAGCTTTAAAATCCATAACAATCCAGCATCCTCAAGCTCTTGCCAAAATCTACTTTGTGATTGAGGTTTTGATGTTTAGAGGTTGAATATGAAGCTAAAAAAAAGTGTACCCTGATTGAAGATGATCTTCCTTTTCAAATTAATGCTAAGCTGCTGCTTTGAAGAAAATGATGAATTCCAAAGGCAAAGGGAAGAAAAGCTCCATTAACAATGGTAAATGGAGGTCATACGGAAATCTTGAAACCAGAGTGGTAAAAGGAGAAGGGCAATTATTGCCGAAGCATCGAAGTTTGCTGCGATCTAGAAAGATGTATTTATAACCATAAAAATTAATACGGAACGCAAACCAAGTCAAGTGTCAAGGGTTCTGATGGAAAATTGGTAATTATTTAAATTTTCACTTATTTGGGTCTAGATTTATGGTTTGGAATTATTTTAGATTAATTATTTATTTAGTTTTTTGTTTTACGACGCTTTAATTTTATGTTTTGGGGGCTTATTTTCATGTTTTATTGGCCCATGGTCTTAGTATAATATTTAGGAGAGAGTTTAGTAACTTTAGTTTATCTTTTATTTAAGCTTATTAGGACTTGAAAAATAGGAGAGAGAAAGTTACGAAAATTATGTTTATTTATTTAGTATTTAGTTTGACTAGGATTTTTGATTTATTTTCTTTATCTAGATTGTATTAGGATTTTTTTTAAGGAACGAAGGTTTTGATGAATAATGAATGAGTTTCTTTCATAAGTGAAGTGAGTTCTCCGTCATTCTTAGTGTGATTCTAAGAAACCCTTGGTGTGATTCCAAGGTTCTATCTTTCTATCCCTTTCTCTCTCTTTTTTTCTTCTAATCTTTATTTTTCTTTTCTATTCTTTTGTTTTTTTCTTGATTTTCTTTTAGTTTCTTGTTCTTGATTTTTGAAATTCCGTTCTTAATTCTTGAAACCTACAAACCTCAACCCTTAATCCTTCCCCACTTTCTTTAACCCTTATTTCAGTAATATTTTTCATATTTCCGCAACCTTTAATCCTTACCCTATAAACCTTAACCTTTAACCATTTTCATCTATCCTACTGAAAATGTCGTCATAATTACAAGAAAAAAAATTATTTTACTTTTGGGTTTACCCTATCCTAACCTAAATCCTTAACCCAATCCCCAACCAAAATTCTCTAAACCTTATATTTTGTTATCTCCCCTCATCGTCCTGCTTCAAATTTGGTATCAGAACTAAACCTAGAATAGATAGAAATAGTATTGAAAGTCAAAACTAGATTTGTTTTACCTTCTAGAATATCATTCAGGGTATTATGCAGTGATGAATATGAGAACAACTTGATTGCCACAAGTTTTTTGGAGAAGATTCTGTAGAATGTTAAAAATAAGATTTATTGTGGTTATCGTGATTATGACTGTCGTTCAATTCCATCAAGGAAATTTTATCCATAGTGTTAAGTGTCAGATGGTTCCTCTAAAAGATTGTCATAGTGTTGGGTCGAAGTCGGATCACATATATAAGCTACATTTGAAGCGAAGCAAAATATTTTACGTGTTACTTAAGCTAGAAAATATTTACTCTAGGTATGTCCATGGAAATCAACTCCTGAGCAGATTGAAGAAAAGACAGATCAAACATTAGCTAGAGAAGATGGTGTGCTTACAACTCTAGAATCAGTGCAAAAACAAGATCATGAGGTGGAAAATACGTCAAAAGAGCCTAAGGAAGATCTTTTGGAACCATCTATAGTTTTTGTTCATGATGCAATTTTTCCATCACTACAAACCGAACTAATCATCTCAAACGGGTACAATGGAGACTTTGTCAAGATAAAAGATTGCAATTTGAAGTTAATGGTTAAACACAACATCAAGACACGAGGACGAATCTTAGTCAAAAGAGATGCCACAAATTGTCATGATCATTCTCAAGCACTTTAAAACTCGATGACAAGTTTTCTCCAACCAGAGGAGAATAATACGGAACACAAATCAAGTCAACGATCAAGGGTTCCGATGGAAAATTTATAATTATTTAGGTTTTCATTTATTTGGGTCAAGATTTATCGTTTTATCATTTGGGATCATTTTAGATTAGTTATTTATTTAGTTTTCTGATTAAGGACTTTAATTTTATATTTTGGGGACTTATTTTAATGTTTTATTTGCCCATGGTCTTAGTATAATATTTAGGGACAGTTTAATAACTTTATTTTGTCTTTTATTTAAGTTTATTAGAGTTTGAAAATCAGGAGAGAAAGTTACGAAAATTAGGTTTATTTATTTGATATTTTAGTTTAACTAGGATTCTTAATTTATTTTCTTTATATAGATCGTATTAGGGTTTTTTTATTAATAAACAATGATGAAGAATGATGAATAAAAAGAAAGCTTGAGCTTGATCTTCCCAACAATGGGTGTGGTGTGAGGGCATTTTGGAGTGAGTCCAATATCTTTATTTTTCTAATCTTTATTTTTCTTTTTTTATTCTTTTATTTTTCTTGATTTTCTTGAAATCCTTTTTTTTTTATAAGTATAAGATTATTTAAATACCAAAAGGAGATAAACGAAACAATGGAGGCCAAGAAAGCCCCCAAGCAGAAAAGCAATACAACAAAAACAAAGAAAAGACTACTAGTTACACAAGCTATCCCATCTAAAAACGAAGTCTTCGATAGAGATCTTAGCGAAATCCTGGCTTAACTTAGCCCAAAAACATAGCAGCCCTAAAATCTCCATGTACGCCGTATGCGATTTCCTCTCCTTGCCTTGAAACACCCTGTTGTTTCTCTCTTTCCAAAGGCCCCAAGCAATGGCCGCTAGAACAATAACCCAAAGATGTCTTTTTCTATTAGAGAAGATGTTGTAAGCCCACCCTTCAAGCATCAAGGGAAATTTTTTGGGGAAAACCCAAAACATATGAAACAAAGAAAGAAACGAACTCCAAATAGTACTAGAAAAAGAACAATGGAGAAGAGTGTGGTCCACAGATTCGCCATCATTCATATAAAGGGGACAAAAATTTGGAGTGATCCACCCACGAGATATCAGATTGTCCAAAGTAAAAATCCTCCCTAGGAGGCAAGCCAAACGAAGAAGGATACCTTAGAGAGAACAAGAGATGACCAGATAAGAGATGTAGGAAAAATAGTCTATGAACTAAGACTCAAGGCTTTATAGAAAGAACGCACAATGAATCTCCTGTCCTTAGTCTTGACCCATTCCCACATATCTTTGTCATTCTCTCTACTTTGAATTTCATTCAAGAGATTTAGAAGAGATGTTACCTTGGTTATCTCTCAATCATTGAAATTCCTTCTAAATCCCAAGTCCCAAGAAAAGGTGTTCTTGTTACGAATCGAATAATGCTTTATCAAGCAGTTTCTATACAAAGAATAAGCATACAAAGATGGCTATTGAGTTAAAAGCATCGAAATCCCACACCACCTATCTTCCCAAAACCCCACTCTCTTCCCTATGCCCATTCTAAAACTGATCTCTCACTCAAAATCGCTAGCTACCTTAAGAATCCCCTTCCATACACTACAACCGAAAGTCCCTCTAGCTTCCCTACTATACCACCCAAGCCTCATTTCCCCGTACTTACCGCAAATCACCTTCCTCCACAAGTTATCCCCTTTTTCTCCAAACCTCCATAACCACTTGCCTAGAAGGGCTCTATTAATTAACCTCAGTTCTCTAATCCCAAAACCGTCATTCCTCTTTAGGGTGCAAATCAACTTCCATTTAACCAAATGGTATTTCCTACCTCCATGCTTATCATTCCACAAAAAGTCTTTTATGAGTCTTTCTATCCTACTCTCTACGGATTTTGGCATAGAGAAAAGGGAAAGAAAATAGATAGGAATGCTAGACGACGTTTTTTTGATCAATGTTACCTTACCTCCCTTGGAGAGATTCTTGAAATCTTGAATTCTTGAATCCATCAAGAATCATTTGCTTGATTTTCTTTTGATCCTTCGTTCTTGATTTTCTTAATTCTTGAAACCTACAAACTTCAATTCATAATCATTTATCCTTTATCCTTTCTCTTAACCTTTAATCAGTATTTAACCCCTTTTATCTATCCTACTGAAATTGTCGTAATTACAAGAAGAAAAAAAATATTTTACTTTTTGAGTTTACTTATCCTAACCCTAATCGTAAACCCAATCTCAAATCCTTTATCCTTACCCAAAATCCTAAACTCCTCTTATTTTCTTGTCTCCACTCAGAATCCTGCATCAAAATTGCTACTTAATGAGGAGTGCAGTCACGTTAGTCCGATGTCCCCCTATCAGATCGTTTTTGTGGCCAAAGTCGAAACCTATGTTCAAATTTTTCCGAGATCTAGGCAAGTTTAAAGTTCATGATCATTGGTTTCAATTTAAGCCCTGGTTTGCCTCAGGCAAGAGATTAAGCCAAGGCTACTTTCAATCATTTTCACAGATTAAGCTCTCAGGTCTTCTTTTTCATCTTTGAATCCATCCACTTTTGTGTCAATTGGAAAAAATCTGGAAGGCCTACTCGATATCAATGCCCCAAACTAGATAATGGCATCCTCTAATGCTTTAGAATTGCCCAAGATGGGTTGAAGTTCATGGACAATTTCTTCAAAAGGTTGATGTCCAGGTTTCAGGGGTGTTTCGATCATCTCGTTTGTCAAATTTTACCTTTGGAACTGAAAGAGGAATCAAGAATCATAAGGACAAATCTCCAACATGTTCATTAGAAAGTAAGCAATTACATGTGCAGTTGTTGCTTTGGGGTGGGAGGTAGTTGAGCCGGAAATTATCATAAGAGACCTGGTCGCATCAAAATCCTTGGGTAGAATTTAAGAGAATTTTGAAATTTTAAATTTCAAATCCAGTACAGAAGGGTTGGCACACGAGATTTGGTCGAATCAAAATCATAATTGCAAGAAATCCTCTAATGATAAAGAAAGGGTTCAGGAAATTTATAAGAGGCTTATGGACAATATTCTAAATGTAGAAGCGTACGTTGGTTTGTCATTTTCTGAGGAAAAAAGGGAGGCTTCAGTCTTTTTCACAGTTGCTATGGGAAGTAGGAGTGATAAGTTATGCAATTTTCTTACTCCAGGATTTATCCAATGTGTGTTGACTCAAAATTGAATGGAAGTCATGTGTTTGAAAATAAGTACTTGAGGGTTCTTTGTCAACCTCAATTTCCTAGGGTGGAAAAACCGGTAAGGAAGCTTGAGGGAGGGGAGAGACCAATAGGAAAGGACAGCAAGGGGAGTGTTGAAGTAGTGGGAAAGGGTGAGAAGCACAAACCCCGCTAATCGTAGAGGTTCAAAGATTGGGGGGAGATTTAGATGAGTTTCAAATAAAATTTGGGGGATCAAGTAAAAAGGGCATTTGAATATGGTTACCAACGAAGACTAAGATAATCTCTTGCAAGTACGGGGATTGGGGGATAAGGCAAAGAGAATATTTGTCAAGTCCATGATCCAGATTTGGAAACGAAAAATTATGGTACTTCAAGAATAAAATTGGAAAATTTTGAGGATTAAGTCGAAGGATAAAGATTGGTGTACCTTACCGTTAATTGAGGGGTAGTAGTGATGTAGAATAAAAACTCAATAAAATTCCTTGACCATTTAGTCGGTGGATTTTCAGTTTCTATTTAATGTAGGTGTCAAAGGGAAGATGTTTAGCGGTGGATCTTTACCGGTGTTTATGAGTTATGTATGGAATGTAAGCAAACCCAATTTTGGGATAAACTGGATGATGTGAGCATATATTGGGGAAGGCCTTGGTGCTTGGGAGGAGATTTCGATGGTATTCGATCCTCATATGAAAGAAGGGGAGATGTAGGATTATCTAGACATATACGTCATTTTGGAAAGTTCATTAGCCATAACGAGTTAGTAGACATTCTATTAGGGGAAAGTTTCACATGCTAAAACGACTAGGTAAATCCTATCATGTATAGATGAAATACATTTCTCAAATCTAGTTCCTAGGAAGAAGATGTCCAACAAATGTCTGATGCTAACCCATTATCTAACCACGTTCCAATTTCTCTAGAAGCAAGGTATGTTAGTAGGCGCCCAATACCCTTTCCAGTTTGAAAATATGTGGTTGTATAACCCGAATTTTTGGGACCTAATTAACAAATGAAGCAATCCCTTCTTTCAAGGTACTTCAAGCTACCAATTCAAGAATAAGATCAAGGCTTTGAAGGAGAAGTTGAGGACATGGAACAAGGATGCATTCGGTAGAGTGGATGAGGAAAGGAAAAAAAAAAATCCAAAAGAACTTGCAGGCATGGACAAGGAGGAAGACAATGGCCTCATTAAGAAAGAGGAATTCGTCAAACGAATGTTAAAAGGTAAGTTCGAAAAGTTGTCAATTATGGACAAAATAAGTTGGAAACAGAAGTCAATAATACGAAACACTAATAATTAGGCGGGTTTGTTTTGTTTGTTGATGGTTTTTTTCTTGTTTTTTGTTTGTCTTGTAAGGGACTACCTCAGCCTCTCCTTTTATTCTTCTTTTCTTAATAAATTTATACTTATCAAAAAATATATATATATATATATATATGAAATTCTTTCATTGGACAGCAAATTGTCACAAAAGAAATAATTAGATCTCCAAGATTCAAGTGAATGGGGTTAAGTTGGAAAAGGGCGAGATATCAAAGAAGGGATGGTCACACACAATGTGAGCCAATACATTGAAAAATGCGTTGCGAGACCCCGGTTAAATAACTTGGAGTTCAATAGAATTTCTGAGGATCATCAACAATGGCTTGAAAGACCATTTGAGGAGCAAGAAGTGTATCAGTCAATTTGCTCTATGAGTGGAGATGAAGCTTCTGGCCCTGACGATTTTTTTATGACTTTTTTCAAAAGTTATTGGGGGACAATTAAGGAGGATCTTATGTTGGTTGTAATAGAGTTTCAAGAAAGGAGCTACTTGGATCATTGCTCAAATAGTACCTTCATGCTTTGATCCTGAAGCATCTAGGAATTGAGGGTATCTTCGATCTTCACCCAATCGATCAGGTGGGGGAAACATATAAGATAATTTCAAAAATGTTTGCAATGCATCTTAAATCGGTTATGGATGGTAATATTAGACCTGAGCAAGGAGCATTTGTGAAAGGTAAACAGATCCTAGATAGTGTCATCATAGCCAACGAATGTTTTTTTTTATGATTAAAAAGAAATTTATTAATGAGGGCAATTGAGGTGACCTAAAACCCCAAAGAGAGTACAAAGTATCAAAGCCAACAAGAAACAAAAACAAAAACAAAACAAACACAAACACAATTACGAGCTACTCATAAGATTACAAACCCAATCCCACCTCCCCAAAAGGTCTTCAAAATAAATCTCTCACTTCAATGAACATTGAGCTCCAATGTAACAAAAGGCCTAAAATTTCAATGATCACCTTGTGAATTTCATGCTCCTTATTTTTGAAAATCCTTCCATTTCTTTCACGCCACAAGCCCCAACAAATGGCATAGGGAAAAATGGACCACAACTTCTCTTAAACGCTACAAAACCCACTCCCCGATGAGACCAACCCATGAAAACAATCCCAATAGACCAAGGCATGCACCCCAACAATCAAAATAAGAAAAAGAAGTGGGACCAAACCCCGAAAGCGTACTCAAAATGAAGTAGAATATGGTTCATAGATTCCCCATTCAACTTATATAGGCTACTAAAATTTACCGAAATAATCCCTTTTTTCATGAGATTGTCCACGGTTAAAAACTTTCCATGAACCCCACACGCCTTCAAAAGGAAAAGTCCCCAATGGATTTAATAAATTAAGGTATAGAGATCTAACAGAGATAGCACCCCCTTTTTCTCACCTCTAAACACGAACATCGTCACCTCCAAAATTACCTACAAAGGTTTCAAGAGTTCTCAGAAGCCCGGATACATCTTCTATCTCCAGGTCATTAATCAATCTTCTAAAACCCAAATCTCATAATGGCCCTCCAAAAGAGAGTTCCAAAAAGTCAACCACACCCCTCCCTTTATTCAAAGAACAAACCCGGAAAACGAACTTTGAAACTTTCATTTCCGCACCACATTCCCAACTGTAAAAAAAGTATTACCTTCTAAAAATGGAAGCATCCCTTGAATACATTTCCAAACACCACAACCATAAGAAACTCTCACCGTTCCACTCTTACGTAGCCAACGAATGTATAGATTCGAAGTGCACATAGAAAGTTCAGAGAGTGCTGTAAAGTTGATTTGGAAAAGTCCTATGATCATGGATCTTGGAATTTCTTTATGTACATGTTAAGCAGAATGGCATTTGGGGCACGCAACTATAGGAAACAATAAGAATTAATCCATATCTCAAAACGGATGTGGGATACCCTCTGTTAACTATAAAAAAAAAAAAAAAATTTAATGTGTTTCATTGGCTTCTTTCTCAGCATTCGATTGTCCAATTGGGTGTTTTAGAAGTTCTAAAGGGTTAAAGCAAGGGGATCAGTTATCTCCCTTTCTTTTCCATAGTGTATTTGAAGTGCTTGGCTCTAGAATTGTGCTTCCACAGTTCTGACTTAGGAATGAGTAAGACTCGTGATTCTGAGATTATAGAACTACGAACTTGTTTGAGACAAACTCTTGGCACTAAATATAGATCACAAAGTTTTTTCTTTTTTTATCGATGAAGATAATTTTATTAAGAGACAGAAAGCGAGGGGGGTCAAGATGACCAACCCAAAAAAAGAAAGACAAGAAAAAAAGGAAAAGCAAACAACAGTAAAAAGCAAAAAGCAAAAAACAAAAAACTCTTACAACAACGAACAGACCCTATCCCATCTCACAACAAAATCTTCAAAGAAGACCCCCTTAAATTCCTTATAAAGTTTACTCCAAGAGAACAAGAGCTCCAAAATAAAAAGAATTAATCCATCTATCATAGCCTTTTTCCCCTCGAAATGTACTGATTGCAATGTTTCCAAATTCCCCAACAAACTGCTTAAGGAACACAGAACCAAAGAATCCGTTTAGAAGACAAGAAAGATCCTCCCCAGGACAACCAAGACTCTAACACCAACTGAACTGAACTGATCTGGGAAAACAACTCATGATACCAAACAAAGATAAGAAATGCGATCAAATGTGGTGAGCCACCTGACAGTGAACGAGTAAATGGTCCACCGTTTCCGCCTAAGAACTACACATACAACACTGATTCGGCGAAATAAAACCCATTTTAATCAATTGGTCCATCGTAGCGGTCTTCCTAAAGCCACCAACCATGAAAAAGTGGAAAGCTTCGAAGGAACCTTACCACCCCCAACAAAAGAGCAGGGAAAAGACGTAACTGTACTAGGAGCGACACCCTCATACAAAGACTTCACCGTAAATTTCCCATCCCTAGTACCTCCCCACACTCTCTAATCTTTCGAGAAGCTCTCCATGCTACTACTCTCCAACAAAGAAGTAAGCTTCCCAAGATTATCCACCTCCCAGTCCATAAAAGATCTTCTGAACCCAAAATCCCAGTTACTCACCCCATTATCAAAACTTTTAAAACACAAGATAAATTGATTCTTTTTCAATGACAGGGCAAAAAGATACAGAAAGTAGTCATTAAGCGGACCGTTACCACACCACCAATCCTCCCAAAATCTCACCTTACTCCCCCTCCCTACCTTACTTTTCACTTTTTTCTTCAATTGCGGAAATTTTTTAAGCATACCTTTCCACACCCCATATCCTGCCGCCCTTTTAGCCGGACCACTCTCCCAACCATTCTCATTCACCCCATATTTGTCCACAATTACTTTTCTCCAAAGACTCTCCCTCCTCCCCAAACCTCCAAAGCCACTTCCCCAACAAAGCCAATTCATGTAACCAAAATTTCGAAAACCCAAACCCCCATTCCTCCTAGGTAAGCATAACTTACTCCAACTCACCCAATGATGTTTTCCTACCACCATTCCTCCTAGATCGCAAAGTTATAAACTTTTGTATTTTGAAATAATCTATGTATGCATAGATGATGTAATCCAATATTCGTAATGTGACATCTATGGTTTATTTTTTAATATTGAGAGTATTTTAGATTAGTCATACATAGTTTATGAGTGACAAAAGCAAGAAAAGATAATAACTTCTTCCAAGTCACCGTTTATCTTTCATAAATGTGTATGTTAGACTACAAAAATGAAAGGCAACATTTGCATACAGACATATCTTGTATAACTTTCTAAAAGTCTCACTCAATACCTTGTGCGTAGTTGTAGTTACAACATCACAATACTCAAATGGATTAGCAACTACAGAAGCAGCAACAAGCCCGCTTATGTGAGCCATATCCATCATGAGGAATGCACCAACAGCATCCGCTATCTTCCAAAGCATAGCAAATGAAATTTGATTAGAAGTTTATATAAAAGAATAAAGATAAACAATGAAATCTTGCTACTAACAAGTGCCACGGTCTAGCAGGTAGAGACACATAAGGCACATACCTTTCTCACACGAGGATAATCAAAATCCCGAGGATACGCACTAGCACCAACAACAATGATCTTTGGTCGAAACAAAGTAGCTGTTTTCTCAAGCATTTCATAATCAATAAGGCCTGTATGAAAATTTAGTAACAAACTTCAGATTAAAACAAAGACTAATGGCAAACAACTTAAACAAATAACCTAATTTACATTAAACAGCATTAAAGAAAGAATTATAGCACCTGTAGATTCATCAAGCCGATAAGGCATAGATTCGAAATAAATTGAAGTGCCTGATACCCGTCTTTTAGGAGTCATGAATCCATGCGACAAATGCCCTCCATGTGGAAGGTCCAAACCCTAACTCAATCATATATATAAAAAAATAGTACGGCACCAATGACTGAAAAGAACTGTTTCATACACTAGAAGAAAAAATCATTGATAATGAAAAGTAAATAGAAAGAGATGTAGTCCACTTACCATGATTCGATCATGTGGCCTAAGAAGTGCAGTGTAAACCTCAAAATTAGCAGGAGACCCAGACAAAGGTTGAACATTGACACCCCACTTCTTTCCATCTAAGTGAAATGCAGCCAAAGCTCTTTCTTGACAGAGTGTCTCTAGTTCATCAATGTGCTCGTTCCCCCCATAGTACCTGAGCCACAAATAAAATTGATTAAGCATGGAAATAGAATAAGTAAAATAGCATATGCATGGTTTTAAATCTCGTCCGAGACCGAGATGACTCGGGCTCATTATAATCCAAGAACGAGATGGATAGACAAAGCATATCAAATGTGCAAAATCACGCAAGACAAACGAGATGACTCAGACGATATTTTGAAAATCTCAGCCAAGTCAGTGAAACTCATCCAAATCAATTGGGATTTTGTATATTTTAATTATTAAAAAAAAAATTTAATTTAACATTTATTACAAAAATAAAATATGATTTTATTAATAACCATCTTCTAATCTAATCTATTTCATAAAAAAAAATTATAATTATTTTATATAAAACATATGAATAAATAACTGTAAAACGAGTTAAATGGTTTATCTTGTCCAAGATGACTTAACTTGTCCGAGACAACTCGGACTCGTCCATGAACGAGACAAGACGT